>NC_053518.1:42091967-42391967 GCF_016920715.1 Anopheles arabiensis
TGATACCGGTTTGGTGCTGCTGTCGCCATGCGACACACCCCAGGCCCCACCGCCCCAAACGTAGGGGGTGGAACGAAACGATCGACACGATCGTACGTATGAACTGGTGACGTAAAGCTATAAGACAACACCGTCCGTGCTAGCGTGTGCAAAACTAACTGCACGAAAGTGGTGAAGCCGAACCTTGGCATACCGGAGAATGGAATTAGGAGAGGGCATGAGTGTTTATAAAGTGCATAAAGGAAGGAAACAAACGCCTAGTGAAGCTTACTAGACACAAACCATCCCCATCCCTTTGCGGGGCAGTTTGAGCCGAGTGAGAGTATCAGTGTGCCTATACCCTTTTGCTGCGCTGTAGGAATGGTTTTGAACAAGTTTTCGCATATACGCTGTCTGTTGTGTGGGTAGTGAGTGTGGGTGGAGTGTACTATGTTGGTAGTTGTGTGGCTTTTACCCCACTCTTTTCCGAGGTTTTGGGGCTCGGCTTCACAAAAAGCTTCACTTTCTAAAGTGTTCACACAGCGGTACACACCGGACAGATGGATGCAAAGCTGTACTCTGTGCTTTACACTACTGATAAGTGTGTGAAGCAAGTCTATTGCAAAAAAGTCTGTTGAAACTACATATCTGTTATTGCACTTAAAAATATAAATATTAAATACGTGCCTTAACTCAGTTTTCATACAGGAAAGCTCACTTGTGTCTAGAGAACGAGCAGCAGCGCATTTGTTTACGATGCTTTTTAACCTATTTGCTCAATAAGAAACACACATTCAATATTGGTTCACTTATTCGTGTTTTGTTGAACAATATTTCTTTGAAATCGCTTGATCGTACGAAGTCCTCTCAGTCCCAAGACAAACAAACATGCGTCCCATTAATGTTTGTTTCCACTTTATGCAACATTTGTAGCACAATTTCTAACATATGCACAATTTTCCTATCTAAATGTTTTCAATAAAGTTCACACACAAAGAACAAGAAGTTTGGGAAGACATTCGACTCACCGAAGATCACACTGACGAGCACTAGGAAACTGAGACTGAACTTGGCCACTGCTTTCATCTTGACGGTCGCCTCACGACTAATAATCATTACAATATATTGTTTGAAATATCAACAAGCGCCCCAGTACACCGGGCCCCAAGTGGCCGTTGGTAGAAGGGGAGAACGGGACCAGCCAGGCCCGGTGGTTAATGCGGAAAGGAAAGGGAAGCCTATGCCCCGGCAACCCGAACGGAGCGGAGAGCTCGATGGTTGGTGTACACCAACCAAGTAGGCGTCGGCCGGGCGCCGGGAGCGGGTGGGGTCGGAGAGGGGAAGTGGTTATACCACCGGGCCCCGGTCCGAAAACCGCCGATCGGCAAACGGTATGAAAGTTGGCCTGAGCTAGGCAGCGGCAGCCACAACCACCACAAGGGTTGGTTCGTCGCTTGGTGTCTTCGTTGAAGTCTTTCGTTTGTGTTGTTGCTGGTTTTGTTGTCGGTGTCGCTCTCGCGTTTGCTGGTCGTGCGGGTCGCGATGTAGGGTGAATGTCACTCACTTTGTTGTCGTAGTTTGATTCTCCTTCCTTAGTTTTCGTTACGCGTTTAGTCGGTTCGCCAGTTCGGCACGGATGTAGGAACCAGCCAGAGCTTCGTTTTCTTCTCTATTTGTCTAGGCGTATTTGTGTTAGCGTGTTTTTTCCCCATCACCTTCGTGGCCGTTGCGACGTTGCGGTTTCTGGCTGGCTGCAGTAAAGTCACCTTTTAAGCTATGATTCTACCACGACAGGCAAGCTTCGGAGGGAAAGGTTACGGAAACTGTAGCTGACGCGCACACCAAACACATGGGAAGTGAAAACTCGTTTGTTTGGCCGATTGATCGAATGGTTGCATTTTGTGATGCGTTGGAAGCAGCTTGAAAGAGTTTTCCAAGATGAAGATGAAGCAGAGATTCGAGAGAGAGAGAGAGAGAGAGAGAGAGAGAGAGAGAGAGAAAGAGAAAGAAAGAAGGAAAGAGAGAGAGAGAGCCCGATCGAAACACGAAACATAATGACGGACGAGCGAAACGGAATGCTTGGGTAGAAGAAGAGCATGGTCAATCATAACCGGCAGTCTAACACGCATGTTAATACATGAGCAAGTGAATGGAGACCGATTGCGTTTTGTACGGTAAATGTAAGAGAGAGAAAAAGAGATAAATGAAAAAGCGAGGCCAGGTTCATTCATGACGATCGGCCAATTGTATGGTTTTACTTCCCGTGCGCTGCATGCAAGCCGTACTGATACGGCACATTGACAAAAACACACAGCTGCCCTGCCTGCGCAAACCCCTGCCATCAGAGGCGGATTTATCCATCTCGGGGCCCTAAGCGGGGGATAGAATTAGGGCCCCTTGTAATATGTTTGATGACTGTTACGGTCGTCATGTGGTATGTTTTGAGATAGTCCCGGTATGTTCGATTTTGGGACGGTTGCCATGTAGTAACTTTGAACTCGCGTTGGTCAGGGTGGCCTTCGTCATCGTTTGCCGAATTAAGTAGAACTGAGGTGGATACTGCTTCGAAGCGGACTTCGACACTTGATCGTCCAGGCGATCATAGAAACCTTTAGGAGGTTTCCCTTACTGGAAACGTTGGAGTTTAGAGGCCTTACCTTGGGCAGGGGGACATATCTAAACTCTTTAAATGAGAACTCGATAGATGTAGGATGGGCATAGTCCTATCCTGACAGTCCGAACGAATCTGACCTGCCATGATCGGAGTTGGTTTTATTTATACTCAAATGAAGTTAAGGGTTTCTCACATTTGGTTCCGGGTTGTATGTTGGAATGTTATTGTTTTCACTAAGCTAGTTACGTTTGTCTTTTGTTGACAAGAACAATGGTTCTTGTCACTAAGTTCCTGTTTTGGGTTTAATGCTTCTACTGTTCCTGCTTTGGGTTATAAAGCATAAACTGTTCCTGCTTATGTTGTACGTTTCGGTTGGTTCTGTTAAATGTGTCACAATTGTTTTTATATGAACGGTGTGGCCTGAGCTCTTCCGGGTGTGTATGGTATGATCTGATTTACTGAATGTGTTATAATGAATGTGTTACAATGGTGTGACTTGGCTTTCCAAAGTGTGTTACTATGTGTCTATGGTTGATAGTGTGTATTACAATATGTTCTGTATAGCAGATATGCTACACCCTAATTTCCTTAAGGCCCAGGTCTATGAAAATGTTGCGGGAACATTTGTTGCCAAATCGTATGGACGAACTGTCAAACTCATGTTGCGGGAACATTTTTGTGGCAAGAGAAACAAATCGATTTGTTTCATGTTTATGTGTTGTAGGAACATTTTCGGACTTGTTTGCATATCAAAACGGATAAAACATAATTTCAACTTAATTTTGAAAAAAATATGTGATGAAATACGTGCACAATTTTTGAAATAAACAGAAAAATCAATAAATGTTGCCATTGTACAAATGATGCCGCAACATGTTTCTTAAACACGGGCCTAAAAGTCCAAAAAATTATATCGCATTTTTATGAATATCTTGTAACGAATACCATATATGTCATCCTGATATCGTTAGGGATTAATTTTCTTCTGTCATTTTTTATGTCAGTTAGTTAATTATTTTAATAGCATCTACAGTCTTCGTGTAATCAAGCTAACATATTTTACATATTTTTAGGATGTGCATCATCGTTGTTTCCGGTAGTCTAAAAATCAAAACAATATTCAAATACTAGCTAAACTAGTTACTAGTGTTTGGTGTAACGAAGCATTTCATTTGCTGTAGTAGTTTTTCAATACAAGTACGCATTAGGTCGTTTTTCTAAGCTAAGAATCTTTTATATTGTATAGATTCTATGAACAATGAAATGATAAACTGTAGTTATTAAAACTCCAGACTTTCCGAATTTCAGTACAGATCTAGGCATATCTAGATAAAGGCATATCTGGAAAACCTGTCAAAATATCTGAATTTTACCCATTTATACTTTTGTATTGTTAGAGCAGAGTTTGCAATACATTTGTTTGCTCATTCATGTACATGAGCAGTGAAAACCACTACACAAAGCTTGTGAGGTGATACAGTGTTACAGATACAAAAATGTGCCTGAAATCAAAGCGTCCGATAATGGTTATCCTGCACTTGCGTACTTGTAGTCTTTTCGTCCTTGCAATCGAGACCGTTTAGACCGTTTCTTATACATTATTATTATAATATAAATTAATCGTCTTCTAGGAGCTTCTTTATGACTTATTGTCAGAAGAAGATTTATTATTTTTAATATGGAAGAGTGCAAAAGTATGTAAAATTTGTTTTGGCCTTCAAAAATTATCTCCAAAGGTCGTAACAACTTTTAATTGCTAGAAACGTTATCAACACATTCCACACACCTACTTTAGAGAATTTTCTACATTGAGAATGATTTAGTTTTCCGTTCATTTGTGCATTACTAACAAAACATCAATCGCTAATAAAAGTGAACTAACATGTGGAGGATTAGCGCGGGGCCCCCTTTGGGCCGGGGCCCCCCGCGGCCGCTCAGTCCGCTTATAGGAAAATCCGCCACTGCCTGCCATTGTGCATGTGGCCCAGTTCGAAAGGGATCTACTAAGGTGTACTGTTTCGAATGTCTTGGCAGTGTTTCGAACGGTAACATGTATGCCTAAGGAGTGTCGCTGGTGATTGGCAGGACGGAAAAAGCTTCCGGGAAGGTAGTGGGATCACATTAGCAGAAGGTTTAACCGTTGCGAATTGAATAAGTTTTATCACTGAAACTGGTTGGAAGGCAGCTAGACATACTTATTTTTGCGTTGAAGATAATTTTCAGAATTTTGAAATATGTTTAAAATAACAAAGCGGAAATATATTCATTAGCCTATGCAGATTATCACAAAAGATCTTCTATAATTTCTATACTTTTAGACACATAGCCAAATGGCAATATCGCCATACAGCGTGAAGGCCAAATCGATACAATACGATGACATTCGGTGAGAAGCCCAAACGAACAGAACTAGTATTACAATGAATATGTTAATATCATATGAATAATTTGACATTTCATTGAATGCCATCGCTCCAAACAAAAGCGAAGAATTTTGAATTACTTCATTTATTTACATTTATACTTTAATTAATTATTATGTTGTAGTGGCCTCGTACGTATTCCTAACAGTTGTCATATTGTTTAAAGAAAAGCTTTTCACATCATCATAAATAATGGTACACAAATGACGAATAATTTTAAGCAAGGTTGTATAAAAAGAGTTGGCGGTCAAAGTAATTTTTATTGTGAAATTGCTAAACAAAATATTTGACTTCGCATGGGGAATTCAATTTGAATAATCATACGATTGAATTAATTCACCCTGATTAAGTCTGCGCTTGCTGAGCTTGCTAGTGAACGTCGAAAAGACGTTCTGCAAGAGGTGCTCTATTTTGCTATGAAAAATTAGTTCACTAATTGCCTTTGTCATTTAACCAATTGATTTACATGTCTGAGCATCACAACAGTATTAAATGGCTTATGAGATAAAGTATTTCATAACATGGTGTAATTATGTTGCCCTTTTTCTATCATAAATATATTAAATGAATCTTTTTCATTGGATTAGTAGACACTCTTGGAACCAGCCAAGACCATGAACGACTATACGGCGACTATACCACGGGACCAGCCCAAAAAGCAAAAACGATTAATTATTGGAATACAGCTCTACCCACGATATAGCCTACCAAATAATACTAGCTATAAGGATTACGTTATGCGATATTTTGCTTGTGAAAAGATATATTTATAGAGCTCGTCAAACGAAAAGTGCTATAGGGAGTTCTATGAGGGAATGATTGTACTGTATTGCTTCAAATTACGGACACTTAAGGCATTTTTGGTATTTAATATTTTCTTAGTAATTCAATTTTCATCTGTCACACCTATTTACATATTACTCACTTTACTAGAGCAAACTTTCAACATTTGAGGAAAAAATAAAAATTTCTAATTATTTTACTCGAAACATTGCAAAATGTCATAAAACTGCACCGTTATTTTGATTCATATTCGGGACAGTTTCGAGCTAACGGACGATTTGATTCGAATTTCGGAAAGTCTCTAAATTCATTCTATAACCTTCAAATTTACACACACTACACCTTCGTAATTTTTAACTAGTTTCATGGTTTGGACAATTGATTCTGGATGTCAGAGTCCTCCTAGACCGACGCAACGACGGTCTTAAGACGGTCTTAAATGCAATGGGGTTTGGGTGCTGTTTTTCTCTTGTACTCATAGATGAATAGTACCGAAGAATTGCTACGCGAATTGGCAGCCTTTCCCGTACGGCCATCAATGCATTTGTCACATACATCGATCAAATATGTTGTTTTCTTGTTATTATCACTGTGTAAAAACATTCTTGAATTCCACTATAGATTCTGATGTATTTAAATGCACGTAGACGCGTCTAAGAATTATCGAAAAAATAACACTGGCGTCGGTTTGAAGCAAAACTGCTAAGAATGCCTCTGGCGGTGAACTGACCGACGGAAAATATTTATTTTCTGTTGAATCAAGGGCTACTAGGGGTCAGACACATTTTAATTGATTCTAGTTCATCATGACAATCATATAAAAATAAAAGTGGTATATATTCATTAAAAATATGTCGAATGTCTGGAATTTGAAGCTGTCCGTAATTTGAATCATAACGGTACCATGTTATATATATGTAACATATATGTGCACAGGCAATTACTAAATTACACCTGATTCCATTTTTGATTTTTTTGTTTTTTTCTGTATATTTACAATATCTAAATACATATTTGAGAAAAAGAGAAGATTTTAGTTGTACCAATGGTAGTACTAAATGACATACCTCATTTTAATGTTCTACCTACTTGCACAGCATACAATTGCACGAAGTTTCTCCATGTGTGAGCATCTATAGCTATGCAATTATCCATTACTGGATAATATTTTATTTCAATTTGAAGGGTTTCGTAGAGATAGGTACAAAAATAGGTCTGAAAATCTATCAAACTAAAAAAAATAATACTTATGCTACAAACTCATAGTATGTTATAATGAATTTACGAGAAGTAAAAATCGAATTTAAACAAGAGGTATTTTTCGTATTTCACTTTAGAATTTAAATTCCGTCAAATTGACGGGTTCCGTAAACCTAGTGTTGAGAACAATTTATGCAACTACGGAAGGAAATTAACATGCGAATGGAAGCTATAGCTTCATGGGGTTTAACTCCGTTTGAACCAATTCCCCTACACGAAGGGCTGACTATCCTACTAATGGTAATCTATAAGCCACTGATAGTTGACCGTTTGTTGATGTCTATCTATCAGGTTGATGTCTATTGTTCCACATTTTTTTGCGATTTTTCTTGCTCCTTCAAATTGAAGAATAACGGAGTAAAACGT
The DNA here is from genome assembly GCF_016920715.1 of Anopheles arabiensis. Lineage (NCBI taxonomy): Eukaryota > Metazoa > Arthropoda > Insecta > Diptera > Culicidae > Anopheles > Anopheles arabiensis. The sequence goes on from NC_053518.1 coordinate 42,099,393, forward strand.
TATTTCTTTACAATAATGTTATTATCAACCTAATTAATAACCTGTTATTAATAACCTGAAATCAAATATGGTTGTACCAGAATATTGTATATGAATGTTGAATGTTAAAGTAAAATTTAAGTTTATCACTTAAATTTAAATTATCATAATTTAAAACACATACAACTGGAAAAATTAGTAAATAAATAAATAAATAAATCAATAAATGGGTTTTATGAATCCTGTGGTAGGTTTCATTCATATGAATCTTCAGCAATGGGGGATTCGAATCTGGAATCGAATCCCTAAAGATTCATGATTCTCGAAAGATGCATGAATCTAGAAAGATGCATGAATTCATTAACCTCCAGGGATTCGTGAATCTTTAGAGATGTATGATTTAAAACAGTGTTAAATTTGCGCGATCCCATGCTACAGTGGTTAAGGCGGCGTTCTGGTACCAATCGAACACGACATCGAACATGTATGACAAAAAAACACGACGAAAAATGTATTACATGTTCGGTTTGATAACCAACATATCAAACATGTCAAATCTAATATATTTTTCATGTTCGATGTCGTGTTCGATTGGTGCTAGAGCGCTGGGTCACTCGCACGACTTAATAACATGCATGTTGTGGGTTCTATGCTTGATTCGATCGTCTCCCCGTATCAAAATAAACTATCCGGCTGCGTGATACTTGTTAAGAAGTCTTGAAAGCCTGTATAGGCTACTGATCCAGCTCTGAAGCTGAATCTTTACAGATTTACGAATCCCTTGAGATTCATGAATCCTTGGATATTCCTAAATCTTTCAAGATTTATGAATCTTTTGGGATTTATTAATATTTGAGATATTTAAATGTTTGAGATTCTCGAATGTTTGAGGTTCATGAATCTTTCTAATATAGATTCAGATTTTTAGAATCATTTCAAAGATTCATTCGGATTCAATTTACCCAACACTAGTTTTAACAAACATTCCAGACTATTGAAATTATTATTACGTTAAAGAAAAAACAGTGTTTTGCAAACCCTTGAGGAGGCCAGAATCGTTTATTCCAATAACTAGTATTATAACTAGTATTGTAACAACAAAAATACTTGTTCTATTTGAGGTTACAATTCACATGAGAGCTAAACTTGCTTTAGCTATCCCTTCAAACTAGTATGCTAAAATTGACCGTTATACCATATGCTTGTTAGCCCTTTGGTTTGTAAGCTTAAAAAAACCCATTTCATGTTGTTTTTTGTACACTCTCCGCGAAATGAATATGTGCCGCAGCCATTTCCTTCTGCATTTTTCCATCCACTTTAGTTCTACATCAGCCCCGTGAGCTACGAAAGCAAGACCAAAAACGACCACTAAATTTCCATTTGTTATGCTTTATGGGCAGAATTATGACGCCGGGCTTCAAGCGACCTTCAAACAGAGTGTGCTTGCAGTGTGTTGCTTGGTCTTTTGCTTGCCTCTATAAAAAAGATTTTAATTTTATCTTATTCTGTGGATTTACTTCCATAGTACAGTGGACTGCTTTTTAAATTTTAAACCGGAAAGTAAGCAGCGTTAAGAATTCCACGCTTCATCACGCTATCGCAAAAGGTTGATGCACGTTGGGAAGGACGAAGTACATAACAAATTTAAAAAAAAAAAACGACCACTTCTGCAAGATCCACTCCAGGTTTCGCAAAAGAATCAACGAAACACCCGGTCGGGTGAGGTTTCTGATGATGGACATACGATTTGCACTAAGCAGACGGAGATAATAAGGTTTTACCGAGGAAGAGGAAGTAAAAATCCTTCGAGGGCAAATATATTGGTCAAGACGTTCTGTTTCGTTTTTTTTTCGTTGCCTCTCGGTGGTCAATTCTCTGAGACACGTCTTAGATGGTTACATGCTTCTGATGCTACAACTGGTCACTTTTGAAGTACCCCAGGGAAACCCCCCCAGGGTAAGAGGAAGAGGAGCATGGAAAATTAATTAAGAGTCTCGTGAACGTACGTCCTCCCCCCCCCCTTCGGAGCCTGATGACAAGGTACAGTCATCCTTCATTCACGTCCACGAACGACGAACTGCAGGACGATTAAAACTGGTTTCGTTTGGCTCGGCTGTCTGTACCCGAGCGCCGACCGTGAAAGAGAGTAGAAAAACGGGGTCACAAAAAGCGGAAGCAATTTTGCAGAAAAATATGTCACAAATGCTTGGGTGGTCGTAAATCGAAACACAAAATGCTGAGTGACAGGGAGACAAGCGTGGGGGGGGGGAGAGGCCGGCGAGAAAAAGGCATAAACTAACTGCAAACCAGTCGTCGAGGAGTCGAGGAGAAAAGGGCAGATCCATCATGATGGGAAAAACAGGGATGGGAAAAATGCGAACGATAAAAATAAAATGATAGTGGCTGGCGGCCGGATTAATTGAAATGATACGTGAGCTGGAGACGGGTGCGAAGCATTCTGAACCCGGACCCGGGAGGAGGGGGGAGTGTGCCGGATGACGATGGGCTGCGAGAAGGTTAATAGGAAATTGTGTTTACTTTCGATTACACCGATGCCTGTCTTGAGGTGCGGTATCTGTGAGAAAATGTGGCATGTTTTCACTCCCTGTCGATAATGTTCGGGCCCGTTTGGGCTTCGGGTTCGGGATATACGGTTGGATAGTGTTTGTTTTCCTCGTCTGTGAGAGGCGAGAACGTGTGAAAAGGAGTAAAGTAATGATTTTACCTTTGCTATTGTTTTTGATGCTTTCTCCGTACAAATTATTTCCAGGTGTGCGGAGGTTTTCGTTAAATTTAGAACCTTGAAAACGGTCGTGAAGAATCTGGATATTCGAACGCACGTAAAATGTTTTTAGTGAAGAATAAAATACGACACACAGCAATAAAAGCGAAGGGGGAGGAAAAGCGGGACTGAATGTTGCCGCTTACTGTCAAGTATGACATGAGCGTAAAAATGGTAAATCAGCATCCTTTTACTCCAGGACGTCTGCACGTTGGATCCAAGATTGCCATGAGCTTCCATGAACCTTGCATGCACAACTGTTTGTTTCAGTGAACCGTGCACAGATGTTTCATACCTTTCTCTGTCGCGCTCTTTTGATTGGATTGTTTGTCTCTTTTTCACATACATACAAAGTCAACTGTTATTTAAGATTTGCACTGATTTGTTTGCTAGCACTGCGCTCGACGATAAGGAACGGGCAAAAGGACGGATGGAAATAAATCAGTTTCGTTTAAGAGATTCGGTAGTTTTACGAGCTTCTGGAGCTTTTTTCGTTGTATTTTTTGTGTGTTTATGGCCAAACCAAAACTCGAAGAATAGAGAAAATAGTTCGAAGGACGGCAGCAGGACATTGCAAAGCCATGGGAAAAGACTGGAAGCATGTATGTATGTACGTAGAAAAAATAGTACACACTGGTGGAATATAATCTTCTTATGAGCTCACAACTTTATGCTGTGCTTTGGTTGCGAGTGTGTGTGTTTCTCTAACTGAAATAGTGACCGTGCAGTGGTATTACACTGCGACACGATGGCCGAAACCATCCGTATGATGTGTGGCTTTTTATTGGCGTACGAGATTTGTTACCCATCATGCGCTTTCACCAAGAGTCTGAGCCGTGAGTGTTAGTGGTGGATGGATTTCATGAAGCTCAGTGGATTGAATTGCGAAGCAGCCAGGAATTATTTCACCTACCACATGGCAAGTTCTGAATGGCTTGGGTAGAATAATACAGGGGAGAGAGAGAGAGAGATGGATGGATTTTCCCCCAATTGCTTTTGATTTCACTGTAATGTAAGACGGTGTCACGGTTTATTTTGCTTGGTGAAAGAAATTCCCTTCAATGGCCGTTGTTCTCTAATCTTTCACATTACACAGTTGTAATAGGCTCATGATTGCAGCAGATAATAGTGACAGATAAGTGCAAGGATAAATGGTTTTTACTATGGATTAAGTGAGTGTTATTTACCTTCCTAGTTATAATCATACAAATGGGTGTGTACTGAGTATTCGAGATCAAGTTGTTTTCTAGTGTGGTGTTGTTGTTTTGGTTTATATTATTTTATCATATTTTATTGTACCAATGAACATATTTGTTTGGAGATTCCATTACATTTTGCTAGGGACTTAACAATATTTCAATATAAGCTGCAATGATATGTGGCATTTTGCCATTTTGTGCTGTTTATAATTGGTGGTAAAACTAACGTTTTATAATTTTTTTTTATTATGGTACTAGCAATGACAATACCACCTTTCTTTGATCGTTCCCTCAAATATGACATTGGTGCAGTATCAAAGGTGAAGCTATTTCGAGGCGTTAAGTGGTGGGTCAAGATGGGGCGTCCTAAGCGTACCTTAAATGTAATACGGCGACCGTGCCCCCAAACTAAGGACTGACTGCCCTATTATGAGTAATCCACAAGACACTGATAGTCAAACCCATTAATGGTAAAGGCAAACCAAGACCTGCAGCGGTTGTTGTGCCAAATCAGATAAAGTCATGAGGTTGTTTTCCTTGGTCTCTGATGAAGCTTATCTATAGTCAACTTAAAAATTTCTAATATGTTTTGGCGTCTAATTTTTAATGCCCGCAACAGAACCCCTTTTTAAATTAAAGTTGAGAAGTGTCTGACTTAAATTTTTTTCGCTTTTGATAGCCTCATCAACAGCATCGAGAGCATCGACCAATTTAATAAGAATTTTAAATCAAATGTTCATACGAGCAACAGTGTGATGTTGCCTTGTTATGGAAAGTGTGATTGTATGGCAGAGTAGGAATGTTGTACAATCCTGTCTGGTGCATAGACTATTTTCTTCAATGTTAACAGCAGTTTTAGATTGCCAGAAACATAGCACATACATTTTAATGAAATGGACCTAGTTTACAGTTGATACGTTAAAAAATATTTTAATAATGTAGTAAATAAATAAAATAATACATAAATAATTCAATAGATTACAAATACTCATTGCAACTAGCACTTGAAGTTAGAGCGCTTATAGGAAAGCTCACCTCTGGGCTATTTGATGTTTTTTAAAGCAGTTAAATTCTTGATCATAGTGTAAATGAAATGTGATATTTGATATAATAGAAAACAAGTAATGTAATAGAAAAAAAGGAATAATTATAGAAATTATGTAAAAAACTTCAACAATGTTATGATTTCCAATGAATAGAACCTACACAAAGAGTATTGCCTGAAATGCAGAGCCAACCCAGCACAGCGGCTCCAAAAAATCATCATATACACGCATATACTGCGATGTGTATCGAAGAGACTATGTTTATTTAGGCAACACTAATGATTGATTTCTAAAATATGAAGAAAAAACACACTTTAACAAAACTTCCCTTTACAACCCTCCAAAGAGCAACATGAAATAAAATCTATAAAAGTTACCCCATTAATGATGCTGGTGAAGCGATCCTAGCTCATGTTTACCAGGGAAAAAAGGGAACAAAACAAATAAAAGAACTTTATACCGAGCAGCCTTAAACCCATTAGAAACTAATTCTCAATCCGTTTCCCCAAAGGGCTAGATTCAGTAAACGCTCCATTCGGTCGGATTAGATTAAACGCACACAATTAAATGGAACTGGAGGAGACAGGAGTGCATTAAGGGTAGAAAAGTGAGAAGGGGGAGGGGTGAGGGGTAGGGAATGAAATTTGTACTCCCCTATTTACGGTATTTGTTAGCTTAAGCGATTCCGCTCACCTTCTGATAGGATCAGGGGATCGTCTCACATTCCCCCGCTGTACGCTGGCTAGTAAACTATCCATTGAATCTAGAGCTCGAGTTCGGTGGAGCGTTGAAGGGGTATAATGACAGGAATGTGGCAGCGTGTGGATGTGTGTGTGTACAGGAAAGAAAAACAAAACTCGAATCCCATATTCCAACGCTCATGTATGTTGCTGCCAACTCACTCTGCTGGATAGTTATAGCTCTACATTATCGTTCATGATAGTCCTTAAGCGAGCAGTACGGTGGCAGGATAGGGATATATGCTGCAGTGAATATGTGGTTCGGTTTTTTGTGTGTGTGTTTGTGTTTTCGTTGGCCATAGAGGGCCATAGTAGAGGCACATTTCAAGCCCAACCCATCGTCCCAATGGGTTGCCATCATCGAGCAGGGTGTAGAAAACGTGTGGAAAGAGTATTCTGGCGTCCGTCCAAATCAGAGCCAAGTTTAGTGGGTTTTTTGGGGGTGGCCGATCTTGCCATCCTCGATTCCCAGTCTCTGTACAGTAGGTCAGCATAATGTAGAAGCCGGGAACATTATTAGTATTTTACTGCTTCCCTCAGTGCTAATGCTTCAAGCGATGGAAAACCAAAGAGAAAAGAGAAAGCAAACGGGGTTGAGTTTAAAGTATTCTATTATCCAAAGTTTTCTTATAAATTAGCTCACTTTACGCAAGCTTCGCCGGGGTTAGCTCACACGGGGCACGGGTGAGCTTTAGCGCGGACATGTAGATTGCCTACTTTCAGGCTGATACGAAACGGTAATCTCTACCGCTTGAAGGGAAACGGTAGAAAAAAAACAAAAAAATCACCCCAAAAGTGTGGCTAGAGAAAATAGAGAAAAACACAATAGAGCACCAAAAAGTGTTATCCTTCTTAAAGTTGCCTCGTTCGACTTTCGACCTTCGGTTCATAGTCCATCTTGAGCGGTAGAGTTCAGAAAAGAAAAAAAGGACGCGAAAGTATGCAAAACTCCTGGTTGCAGGCAAATTGCACACCGGATGCTGCACCGCCAGCGGGTAAAAGTATGTTTAATTGATTAGATTAAAAGTTTGGACGCCAGATTTTCAGGAAAGCTGGAAAGACACAAATAAAACGTACACTAGAATTACTAAAAACAACAACATTTTGAACCACCAAGTTGGTCCGGTTAGGCAGCACCCCGAGTCACGGGACCGGGGAACCGAACATCATAATTCAAGCTCAAGCTGGCGTGATGGTTGGCTACTTAACGGCTAACCAGCAAACTCTCTGGCGGATGGCTCTGCCATCTTCTGCCCACTCCGCCGTTGACGGGCATTTGGGTCTTTTCTGCGGGGGGTGGGGGACAAACTTTGCATTCAGTTCGGTACTAGGAGCCGCATGTTCGCAATTGCAGTCTGACATGCAGCCTTTTTATTCTGCTGCGGGGTTGTTGTTTTACTTTTGCGTCTTCTAGCAGAGCACCAAAAATTGAGCTGGGAAGCTTTTGATTCTTAAAGCAAAAAAGCAAAAAACGCAGAAATAAAATTATACTGAACCGCAGAGTCAGAGAAGTACGCGAGATTGCAATGATAAAGTTTTTGGGGGGGCGGGAGAGATTTGTGTTGCGCTGCCCCTTTACACACTATCCTACCAATCGCAGTAGCCCACAAAATCATCGAAATGAAAAACAAATTGATGAAAGGAAGGAGAGTGCGAGAAAGGAAGGGCAAGAGTGTTGTGAGTGAGAGAGATAGAGCGATTTGAGGTAAGGAAAAACGCAACAGTGTGTGCTTGGGGTTCAGACACGCGCCCGGACCACGGGCTAAAGAAAAAGAGCTCAACAAGTTAAACTTTCCGCTCTGGTTGCTGCTGGCTGCACAGGATGCTGCAAATCGAGCGGTGTGGTGTGACCGCGTGGTAGTTAATTCAAAGTGTGCGGAAGTCATAAATAAATATTATGCTGTGTACATTTGCTCTGGCGTTCAACAAATGGTTCGGTGGGTTAGGTTTTGTGTTATTTGTTTATGTGTGTGTGTTTGTTTTGTTGATATTTTGGCAGAATGATGAATCGGATCATGGTGCAGTTGCGCTTCCGCTTACGTTTATCTTTTAAATATTTTGTCTACAGTTTGATTGCTTGCCGTGCGATAAATGTAGGAAAATAATGTAATCGTAACGCATTGGCTTTGCGAAGAACATGATAAAGTTAATTTATTTTGTATTTATTTGATAAAATTAAAAACAACACGGAACAAAAAGGCGAACATCTTATTGTTTTCGCTTTTGTTTCAATTTAAATGAATGATTTCGTTATCTTAGTTTCGGTACTTCTTTCTAATTATTTATCCTACTTATTAATTGATTGATTGATTGATTAATTAATTGATTGTTATCTTATTACTTTCCTTATTGAATTTAATACATCTGTTTATTGAATTACTCAACTAGAAACTTATTTTACCACAACATTTCCAAGTCCATTAAATAATTGTAAAAAAAAACCTTCCCCTCAACTTATGCAATCCCAAAGATTGTACAGCTTTGCTGGTAAAAGAAAACTCACCATTCAATTCACTCAAACGCCAACAAAATAGAGAGAAAAGCGGATAAAACGGATCGGTTTCAGCTTGTGGGTTGGACAAAGTTAAACTTGATAAGAGGAAGTGCCAAACAGCAACTGCTTCTTACGGTTTTGTGGGGGTGCTCTACTCGTTGAGGTCACCTTTTGACACGGACCCACTACCGATAGGAAGAGAAGAAGCGCTGGGAGCTTTACTTGGAAAAAGGGACAACTTTTCTGCTTTCCTACAAACGAGAGCTTTTGCCATTCATGTTTTATACAACAATGTGTATGTGAGAGTGTGGGTGTGTGTGCGTGTTGTGTGCTGTCTGTCAAGCGGTTGATGGTGTGAATGTTGAAAGTTTTGCAACGAAACTTTCGCTAACCACAATCAACGCATATACACACACACGTACACAAATAAACGAAATAAAGTATGAGAATAGGGGATGTTGGTTTTTTTACTTTCTTTCCTGGAAGGATGCCTAGTTATTGTAAGTAGATGCACGAATTTTCTCAGTACATCGTGTCGGGATATGTTTCTTTCCTTAAACCGAGGCTAGGATACCGGTAGGTAGGTAGACGGGTCATTGCATACCCTTTCACCCTCAGTCCCATGAAACGGGGTGGTATTTTGCATTGAAAATTCAATTTTATTGGGCTCCCACGCTTGAAATATGGTTTGTGTACACGGCAAGCAAAAGCAACCATTTTCCTGCTACACAAGAAAGCCAGACACACCAGGACGAAAGCCAGGAAGTAATTCCGGAGGCGTTCCGGAGTTTACCCGGAAGCATTAAATGTTATCCGTAAACGAGGCAAACCCGGCTCAGACAAACGTTTGAGGGGGTAAAAGGGAAAATGGCACGGTAGTTAGTTGTGGAATGTGGAAAAATGGGACACAAAAATGGTAGAATATGATGATTTTTATGCGGTTGCATTGCACTGCATATCGCAGGTCAGGGGAGGGTTGCAGCAATACACGGCGGAAATAAACTATCCTTAAAAGCCAATATCCCAATGCGAAGACGATTCAACCGAGACAGTTTCCCCGAGTCCCAGAATGTAACGGGGAAAAGTTATCACAGCAGCAAGTTGAATGTGTAGGCAGAAAAAAACATAAATTATGGTTAGTATGGTATTGTGTGCAAAAAGAAATTGTCTACCGTTCGGCCATAATCTGTGTGTACATATAAGAAATCCCATTTCCTTCGATCGCGCTTCGCTGCTCCATTTTGTGAGGATGGGAAATGTTTTAAAACCTTTTACGATTTAATTAATACAAACAACCTCCTGACCGGTAAGCTTCTTCATTTTCCATCGTTTCAAAATTTATGCCGCACACATTTGTGTGACCAACACCCCGGTGCCAGCGCCGTGCGAGCCACCCAGTGGTGACGTATAAAATTAAATTATTTAGCTTTTCTAATTAACCTACCCGCACGAACTAAACCACTTTTTACGCTCAAACCGCACAGCACTGCAGTGGAAAAGTGTCGAAATTAATTTGCGAACTGCACAATCCGGAGCAGTGGCAAATTGCATAGTCCTGCACTGCAGCTAGCCACCACTACAGATCCCGTGTTATACGTTACAGGAGCAATTTGTAGAAAAGATTGCCAAAATTTTATGTGCTGCGATTTACGGTTATGGGCTGTGTGAGTGTAAACGGTGTGTTTCGTTCGGTCTGGGGTGTATTTAAGAGCAAATATTCTGCTTGTCTGGTTGTTATTGAAGATCTAAAGCTCGTCCACTTGCTGGTGAAGCAGTCACATCACACAAATATGTTTTGAATTTTGTTGTTTAATTTATTTGCACAGAAAATTCAACTAATTTAATCTTTTGAGGGCTTTTGGCTGGCCTTAAATTCAATTTTTAAACTCCAAGATGCGTTAAAAATCAATTTACATGACCATGTGACCTTTTGTGCTGCACTAAACCGCATTATGGATAGGTCGGCCATGTTGAAAGCTTTATGAGAATCGGCTTTTATGGGGCTAGCAGACGAACATAACAGACGCTCATAAAAATAACAAAAAGAGATTGTAAAATTTTGGACACTAACATACACACGTAGATCTTAAATTCCTCGACAGTGTTCTTTCTTCTTTTCTTCTTTGGCTCAACAACCGTTGTCGGTCAAGGCCTGCCTGTACCACTTGTGGGCTTGGCTTTCAGTGACTAATTGATTTCCCCCCATAGCAGGATAGTCAATCCTACGTATGGCGGCACGGTCTATTTGGGGATTGAACCCATGGCGGGCATGTTGTTAAGTCGTACGAGTTGACGACTGTACTACGAGACCGGCTCTAAAACCGGGACCGGCTCTCGACAGTGTTATCAGACATAATTTGACCTTATTTGATTTGTGCTTCTTAGGAACAGTTCGCTTCTATATCTATTCTATAGTTAGTATAGAGCGCGTACCACAACTATATGGACAGTCTAACATAACATAACTATAAAAACACTTCGAAAAACAGGTTTTTTGTGTTAACTAACGCATTTAAAACCCGTTCAAAAATATATATAACATATTCTAAAATGTTTTGAAGAAACATATTTTTTACCGATTTAAAAAAATAAAACTTTTTTTAAAAGTTGTATGAGTTTTTAATAGTAATTATCAAAATATAATTTTAAAAAATAACAAAACAAATTCAAAAATATATTTGTTTCAAGTGTAATGATTTTTTTGAAAATTTAAACCAAACTATGTAAAAAGATCTTTAAAAAATATTTGTAAATTGCGATGAGAACCTTATCAATTTGGTAAACAATGGTTCAAAACTGATCCGATCTAACAAAACCGACACAAAAACCTCAACAATGATTTTTTAGCAGAATCTAATTCTTTGTTGCTGTTACATACATAGTTAATGAATGTAATCCTAGCTTGATTTTTCTCCTTTTATTTGTTGTTTAAATAATGACATCAATACCATTTATGAAGGATTTTTGAGAAATTTTGTTTGTTTTAAAACCAAATTGTACCAAATTAGTTTATATGTTCTTGGAAAACATCCTTTAAACCATTGATTCTCTCCGCCTCTCATGTAATTGTAGTAAATAGGACGATAATTACATGCGAACGCTATAAAATCCAATAGAAAAGACCTTCTTTCCCCCTTGGCGAGTGCCAAACGGTGCATGATCGATCGAACGATCGATCGATTTGTTAGCTGCCGAGATGAAATCTTATTACGGTCGTAACGTCATTATACGACACGCACTACACTACAGCAAGCGCACTCTCGTTCGCGTACCACCCGAACAGTTAGTCCCGTAAGGATGGGACGCGCCATTTTATGGCAACCTGGGAAATGGGCTGTTAAGTGGTGGATTTGCTTGCTACCATAGCCCCGCTACGGCACGCTGAAAGTAGAAGGCGCTCGAAAGTAATCTGACAGATGAATGATTTATACTGGGCCAAACGACGCACACCATGGTATGGGATACTAAGGTTGAGGAATGGCGGGGGGGGACGGAAGACACCATCCAATGGCGCGGAGTTATCTGTGTACCGGTGCCTTCCATCTCGGCGTGGCCATACTGGGTGCGCTCGTTAGTGGAGACTTTGGCGACTAATTACTCTCGTAAATAATGTAAGCGCTAAGCGCCCGGTAATAGCTATTGATCAGGGGGCGGAATTGATCAGGGTTTATGGGTTAGCATGTACTAGCTAGTACACTATAATTTGGCAGCAGCATTCCGTTTTTTGGCATTTGGTTTTTTTCTCTCTCTCTCTCCCTTCTTACCCACACGCTTGCGGGTTGTGCGGTCTTTCGGTTGGTTATTAGGTGGTGCGAAGTTAGGTTTTACGATGATTGCGTATCCTTGGATACGCCCTTGTGAAGATAATCCGGATGGTAGAGCGAAAAGCCGTAATTGTTGGCACGACATCAAGATAGCCATGACTGTTGGTGCTAAAGCTTTAAAGAGAAGGCAGGTGAAGCTTTTGGTTGGTTTCAATTTCCGATTTAAATATCATCTGCACGGACTGTGTTTTCGTGTTTAAAAATAGTATGTTTACGAAATGTACATATTATAAGTTAAATTCGTAATTTACGATTGCTTTGTTGTATTAATTGTGTGTTCATCTTATCTTTTGGTGGAGTAAATTTGTAAGCTAGCAATTTACAAGTTCTGACTCCCGGCTAAATGGTCAAGCAAGTGGTAACCTTTTTTTCCACCTTCCAATTATCGTTTTTCCTTCCTTCTCGGTTTACGGTTAGGAACGAAACCCGAATGAAAAATATCGCTAAATGCACTGAAAGCCGAGTTTACCGGGTGGGGGCCCAACCTAGCCACAATGTCGGTAGATGCTTCTTTTCTTACTTCCGGTGCAGCGTCCGGTGGTGCGCAGTACCCAAAAGCAGATACTCACCGTGTTTGGGTTATGTTTTGAGCAAAAGCTTACCAGCACGACCACCATCAAGCTGTTATCCACTATTAGGTGAGTTGAAATTTGTGAAGCACTTCCGCACACGTTTGGGTGCTAGGGACGGTGGTCCTTTTCGTAGTCCCTTCCGGTTGGGAAGAAGAGGGCGATAGGATGCGCCGTTTCACAACTAGCCACCGCTTTTTCGAATGGGATTAGTGGTGGGGGGGGGTGACTTTTTTGGGGATGATGCCGGAAGAGATTAACTCATTTAGCGTCTAAAGCACAAGCAGCCGACAGGTTGAAATATACCGTTATCGTGGTATTGTCGTTTTGAGAGTTGTTTATATTTAAAACTGAAATTATCAGGCAATGCTTGTAATTTTGCTTTAAAATGAAGGTTCATGGTCAAAATTGTCATATTACTAAAGCAAGACCCCCACAAATATAAATACTATTTTGCTGACAAATTTGCCAGCAAATTGATGTCATGAAAATTCATTGGCAGGTAAAGGTACAAAACACGGGCTTACATAACCAATGACACAATAACCTCGAACATTTCTAAAGAATAGTGCCTGCATAAATAGAATGTCCATTTAATGAATGGCCATTTAGGAATGTCTTGTTAATAAATGAATTAAAAAATAATAATAATACGTCTTATTCATAAAAAAGTGTAGAAATTGTACAGTTATGCCCAGCATTATAACTATCCTGAATTTTGACCTAAAGTAAAAGATTTTAATTTAAATAAAGTAAAAGAACAAAAATTGAAAAATAACCAGAAAACTACTAACACACTACCAATACAAAATGCATACTACTAGAGAAAAAAATTAGATAAGACGATATATCGGTTGTGCGGAATCTAATGAGAGGCTTCGAAGGATAAGTCGTTGCATTCATCTGTTCATCAACACTTTATTATGTTTTATATGATGCAAGGAAATGTTAATGAAATACCTTTCGTTTGATGCCAAAATCATTTTTCTATGTTGAAAATTGCTTGTTTCACAGCTTGTATTAAGTGACCAGATTCTAAACGAACAGGTCTTTAAATCTTACACAATATGATTGTAGCCGCTAGTCAACGATTCGTGTTATGGAGGGGAAGGTAGATAAAACCAAACACTGTAGAATAATCTTAATGCAACTTTACCATTAGGCTTCTAATACGCTACATTGCTTTTTTGAACTAAAACTTTACAAATGTGTGTTTGCTTTCACTCCTATCTATCAATCCGACAATCGGGAACGATTTGTGCAGAGCTCGGGAACGATCGAGCTTCCAAGATCGTTTTGCTTAACGTTACTGGTTCAATACTTTACAAACACCATTAAACTAATCTTAAAAAGCTAGAGATCTTTAATTTTCTCAATGTACTGATTCGTAAATTCGTAAATTCGTAAAAGATTCGTAAAATTTCCTGGTCATTTGCGTCGTCAGTCTACCATACATTTTGGGATTTTGAACTCTGCTTCTAATATATCGTAGAATGCAGAAGAAAGAAATTATTCAATCTTTTGAGCTTGAAGCTGCTAAGATTGTTCCTTGCCTACGGGAGAACGGATTAGGATTCCAGCTAAGTAAATCGCTCAACTACTCGATCCATCAAGTAGACTTGTTGATAGACCATTTACCCCTCCGAGCCAAATCGTATTTTTAAACGCCAATCTTAAAAAACCCATAGAATATCCTCGAAATATCCAAATGTTCCTCTTTAGGATAAAACATATGTTTTGATCTAAAATTTGACCAATTTTACAAACATCATGCTGCTTTGTTTTAAAACATATAAAAATTACATTCATCCATAAAGTGGATGTCTTTCTCACAGTTTCCATCTTTACCTAACTTCCCCAAACACGTGTTCCCAGCACGTGTTGTGCTTTACCCAAAACCTGTTTCATTGCAGCAACAGCGGAACAAAAGGCAAAACTCACAGGATCGCAATTTACACCCCCAAGTGTGTAGATTGGCGTTCCTCAACCGTTTAACATCCACACGGCCAAGTGCGTGCAGTGTTTAGAAGGTAGTGTTTCGAAGAATTGTGCACATTTCTATACCGCTGCTTGCGTTATCTCGCCCGATTGTGGAGTAAGCATTCGCATTGAAATCCTTTGAATCGATTACAATCAATTTACGCCGCCCCCGAAATCGTGGCTTAGCAACTTAGGTGTGTTGTTATCCCATTGCGTAAATCCCACAATACAATCCGCTGGTAAATTGGTAATTAATTACGATGTATATCGCGCGGAACAGCTAACTCAGGCGCCTGAGAACGGAGGTCGCCAGATCGCCCAAACAGCACCCAATTGATAGATATCCTCGGTGTGGGTGGGTTAGCTGCGTGTTAAGATTAATGTATGCATTAGCGTTAAGATTGCGTTTCGTGCGTGAATGTACATGCACGTGGGCTGGTCCTCGCTGCTCGTGGAGCTACAGGAATGTCGGACAATGCCAATGGACTGGCGCTGTTCATATGCGAGGAGATTGTATGTTATGAAACGTCTTTAATGTGTATTCTGGGAAGGATTAAATTTGTTTAGGACGAGTTAATTAACTTGCAATGCAAAGCTCTTGTTACTTGGTGCAAGATGTTTCAAGAATAGCTTCGTTATTTGTAAGAAAGTAGTGGTACTTCGAATATAAAAATGTAGAAAAGGTACATAGAAAGACTGGAGAGTAAAAACGAGAAATATAAATTTTCAAAATAATTAAATTAAGAATGTATTTCTTTAAGTAAAACTCAATTAAACCTTTGGTTCGTTAAGTGAAAATATACAAAATAATAACATTTTCATGAGCGATGATCGAATACATTGAGACAATTGTTGTTGTTAATAAACTATGAACTATATTTATGTAACTATTAAATATTAGAGACCTAATTGTCTTGTAATAAAGAATATTATTTTTTTATTCAGGAGGAAATTGTAATAAGGATTATGATAAAGATAGCAAACTTCATTTAAAAATACAACCATTCTAGCCTATTCATGTAATTTGTCATCTTGCATAGAAAAGTTCATGCGTCTTATCAAAAGTGTCGTTATGTGCTAAATAATTAAAATCGAACATAAATAGATCCCTTTTCAAGGTAAGAGTTATGCAATTTGCTCAGCACAAAGTGCTCCTTCCATCACTTCAAAGAACTGTTTGATTGATGAGTTATTATTTCAAACCAATAGAGCTCAGATTGTGGTAGCACACAGTCATCCAGCCCGGACACATACACATTTACACATACATGTGTACGTGTGCACGAAGTCTATGTCGAACCGAAGGATTAACTAGCAACTTACTCGTCAAGTGGCAACACACAGGAGCATGCACATTGCTTTAGGTTGGTGAGGAACGTTCCATACTACCAACGCTGTTGGATCCTGCCTCCAACCTGTTGTATCGGGTTGGACACACAGGGTAACCAACGTGATTGGAATTGAATTTTCTCTCGGTGCACCATATTTGGTACAATCTTACCAAGGGGACGTACTGTTCTCATTTTCTCTGTATCACCTGCACACGAAACCCGCGGAGGATTTGTAGCTAAAGCACACGTGAGGATGAAAAACACGTCATAAAATACCTTCCCAACTTTACAAAGTTTGCGTGTGTGTCTGTGTGCGACGAACAGTCAGGTGAGAATGTATAATAAAAAGCTGCACCGAGTGAGTATCCTAGCGTGTGCTGCAAAACCTGTGCATCCTAAAACAAATCCTTTCGATCAATCACCGGCGGTGCGTCTGTCGAACGTTCAATCACAAGGGCAGAACTATGTGTTGTCTAGCTCTGCACTTTACTTACTGGTGGGCAATAACCGTGAAGAGGAAAAAAATCGATCATCTGAGTGTCTCATCGAAGAACGTAGAAGAACGTATACGAAAGTAGCGTCTAGAAAGTTACGGAACGAAACTTATTTACCTGAGTGATAGTTGTACCGCTCGGTTCTGTTCTGTAAATTTTTCCGAGGTGAAACGAACTCGAATCTGTACGATTTGTTAGCGATAAACCGTTTTGTGTGAGAGATTCTGATAAGATGTTGAGGCACATACTATAGCCCAGTGGTGCTTGTGTAATGTAACGCACACAGATTTCGTTGCATTTGATAAATACTGCATATTTACGTATATAGTTTAAGTGTACTAGTGTACTAGACAACATTAAAAAAAAGATTGAAAATCGTGAAACAAAATGCAATATGCCTTTAGAAAAAAAAACTTTTGAAAGTGTTTTTCATCTCAGTGTCCTTAAGATATGTTCCAATGATCTTCACCAATAATTAATAAAAATCTTTTCGATCTATAATCCTAAATATTTTTTTAAATGAAAGATGATAGATAGCGATACGGACGCTGTTTAGTCGTTAAAGTAGCCTACATTCACCTTACCTATTTATGGTTGAACTGTAAAATGATGTGAGAGCCGTTTGCTTTCTTTGTAGTTCTTATCACGTTGAAAATGATTCTTGTTGTGTTGAGTAGAATTATGGACTTATACACAGCAGTACATTATATTTCGTGAATGTTCGTGAACAAACTCAAATCACTCTTGCGAATCGCATTTTAACGAGATTATTTTTGTTGTTTGTCTTTTGTTACATGTGTTTATTGAATACAATTTATTTCGTCTTTTTCATCTTTCATCTGGGGACACGGTCCATTTGGAGCTTGAACACATGACGGGCATGATGACGACTGGACTCGTACGAGTTGATAACTGGATCAAAAATCTGGCCTTATTTAGATGTTGCTTTATAAAAAAATAAAATTCTAAGAGAGTTAATTTTATCCTCGATATTTATAATCTATACTAATCGTTGCCAACATGATCAAAAGGTTATAATAGTCTTCCTAGCAATAATCAATTGTGTATGAAAATTCATGTCCTGGAGCAACTATTTGCAAAGCGTTTTCAAAGAAAATCAAACCATGGTACTTTATGTTCAGTACTCGCTCAAATGAGCTTTGGTCAAGCGGTAACGATGCATAAAACGGAAAGGAATTTTGTAGAAAGAATACCTTCAAAATCTAATAAAACCTTGCCGCATTTTCGCTCCAAGGCACTTTTCTGCAATTCAGGTGCAATTCAGTTTTGTGTGAGCCCTCTTAACCTAATCGACATACGCATTGATGATCTGCTTGCAGGCACAACAAAGATGCTACCGTACGATAAAAGCCCATTTCATCCTTCAATTCTCAGCACAGCAAAACACACAGGTGTGTAAATCAATTTACAACACTGAAAGTATGCAAAGGTGTACCGTTTTGGAGAATGTTACAAAACCGGTAAGCACTTCAGCAACACATTCCGGTACGTTCAGGAAGGGAAGATAGTAAGCATATTTCACAGTGTTCACCTGGTAGCCAGTGGTGCGTTCTGTGGAGTAATTAGATCAGATCCTGTCTGCCGGCTACCGCAACATGTACATCAAAAGAAATACGGAATACCAGTATTGGAAGGTATTTTTACGCTTCTCAAAACACACCCAGAGTGCGAGTGTAAAGAATGGAGTACATTTTTACCAAAAAAAAAACAAATACATTCAGTTTTTTATCCTCTCCATTGCAACCATTTCGAAAGCAATGGTTGTAATGAAGATGAACGTGGACGAGCACAACGCAGCAACGTTCTACACTCTTCGTCCTGGGGAAGCGTACACTGTAGCACTGTTTCGCCGATGCTTTCGACATCTTTCCTGGCAATCGAATTGCGACGAATAAAAACCCTTCTGCTGCTCAAAACACCAGATAAAAATACCAATAAGAACAGACAACGGTGGCGGCAATAAATCGTGATTGCAAGCAAACACACACACATTGCTCGAAGTAAATCAAACGTGAATGGGACCGAAATATGGCATTCGGCGGGTGTAAGGATGTGCTACTGCTGCTACTGCTGGTTGCATGTACAGCTACAGCTTGGGAGCTGTCCATGCATGTTTTATGTTTATGATGAAACCCGAGTACCGGGGTGGTACAGATAGCAATTCTTATCAGAAGCGAACGTGTGTATGTCTGTACGATTCACGAGTACGCTTCACGGAGCAGAAGGGTGGAATAGGATGCGTTACAGTGCTGTTCAGAGGGGTTGCGCTCTGGTCTTGGCAAAAATAACGGTTGAATTAAGGCATATTTTAGTTAAAGTAGTACTATTCAATATGAACAAGCAAATAAGTAAGTAAGTAAGTAAGTAAGTTTTAATATTGATTGCTGTTGTTGATTTCTTATGACCTAATATATTATGCTAATAATTCATCAAATGTACTTATTTCAATGAAATTTAAGCTTCATTGAAACAAATGCTATTTTCTAACATGAATAACATTTCTTGTTTCAATCTACGTTTATGAGTTAAATAACTTTATTTTAGGTTTATCAGTTAAGTAAACTATGTTTAGTTTGAGCAAATAGTGTGAGCAGCACTGTACGAATGATACTTCGATCTGATCATTTTAAAATCACGCTTCCTCCATGTAAGGCTTTATGCTAATGATGAAAGGCAATGCAAATTCACTTCCTTCACTCTTTCTCACTGAAAAGTGTGCTCTCTTTTACCCAATACAAACGATGAATATCGAGTGCGTAGCGTTTCTCAAATGCATGTTTCTGCTTTGAAAACAAGCACATGTACTTTGAAGCCGTGAAAAATGAATCCAAATAAAGAACGAAAGATAATTCCATAGGAATTGTAGGAAAAAAAATCGTTGCTTTAGTGCATGACACCGTTTCCCTAAAGGAACGTTAGTAAAAGAACATATTACTTATACCAGATCCCTGACCCTGCCGTATAGTTTAATATTTCCCTTGCCTTCATCAAGACGAACGCCAATATGAAGATGATATATTGCATTGCACAGTTGTTACCACATTCCCATACTGTTGGGTCCGCTCTTGTAAAATTTCTTGCACCACAACGTGCTACGTCATCTGCATCACTTCATCAAACCCAGTTGCATCGAGCAATGCACGGCTCTTTCATCAACCGTAGAGTAGCTGCGAAGGGAGTACCGTTCGGAGAGTACGTTTCTGCCCAACGTCACCGAACGTGACACAGAAAATGCAACGATTGACGCTTGATAAATAAGTTATCATTTGTATGCGGGTATGATTTTTATTACATTATTCTCCCATGCATGAATGGTGGGATCAACAGTGAAGGCAAACGGTGTGCCCCGTTTGGGTGAAAAGACTGCAAATAATGAAGAACACCAAATGCATCGCACTGTACCATCTGCGGGGCAGGGCAGATGGAAACGTTTGTCAAGGAATCACTATACCTCCCTGAATCCGTGTAAGGACATACGCGGCAAGTCACAGCATACTGGTTTCGATGTGAGGATGATAATGTTTGCACTTCATTCGATCGATCGACGGGATGGATTATCGTACGGGATTATCTCTATCAGCCCGACACACTTTCTGTCCTCAGCAGGTATGAAAAAAGGACTCAAAGTATATAAATAGCAAAATAATCAGATCAGAGTGCTAGCGAGAATTAGATTTCATTACCACGTTGTTGGAACGATTCCATCAGTTGGACGATTGAAATAAACTTGTGTTTTGGTAGGATATCAAATTAAGAATGGTGGAAAAGCGCACCGCTTTGCATACTCTCATAAAAACAGTACCCATTTTCCACCTCGATGACTAATGCGACGAACGAATGGTGTTGTTTTGGTACTGTAATTATTTATTTATCATGGCAGTTAGCGTTTTAATCCATCGCACCAGACAATAGTAATTAACGTAATGAAATAAGCGCTACCGTGAGCAGGGATGTTTTTTTTTGTGTAAGAAATATTATTCAGCGGTTGAAAGTAAACTCGACGTATTTATACTAGCCAGATGGGGAAAAATGGGATGAGTTTTGGTACGCAAAGCTGTAAGATGTAATGCAAATTTGGTTTAGCGGTAGCGTTAGAAATGAGAAAGAAGTACAATAACTTGCGCAGCACATTACTGGCGAGAAAGATGGTTTGCAGTTTTCACAGCGCGTATGCTTGCGTAAAGTTTCGCGCTTCGCTCAGTGTATGGGGTACACTATGGTATGATAAATTGTGTATGAAAAATATTTTAATCCATTCCAATTGTTTACATGGTAAAGTAATTGCTAGTAATGCTTACCTCTAAGTTGGTAGCGTCAGGTTCGGTCATATTTAAATGGAGATTTAGTCATCATTTTTTGTAAATTTTTAGAATTCCTATTATACAGCGCCTAGTTCTTTTTGAAAACTTTTGATATGTAAAATTAAAAAAATATATATACTTAGGCTTTTATTTCCGAAACAACCATTACAAGCAAAGGAACTTTTTTTTAACTTTTGATATGAAAAAAATAAATTTTGTTAGTTATTCTTATAAAACTCTTAAAACCTAAACAAAAATAAAAGCACTTTTTTAAATCGTTAAAAATATTCGTTCTGTATTTCGAAGCGTCTTTATAGTTATCGTTAGAGCATGAATTTGCTTTTTCATAAGAAGTTGTGTAAAAATGTTTAAAAAAAGAAAAAAATATACAAAGATGTGAAATAGTACTCTGCACAACTCATACATTCACTATTTTTATCTATCTCTTACGGATTTTCCGCAAATCGCAAAACAACACTGTCCATAGTTGTGGTAGGAGCTGTATTATAGTATTACAATTAATTTAAAAACATTGTGACAGCTTTTTTTAAAATAAATCATCCAAAACTCATGTAACGCTTTGTAACGTTAGTGCTTTCTGACGGTGCGTTCCCAGGCTCTATCGATTCCGCCAAAAGCTTTACTGTATTGATGTTGTTATGATATTATCCGAGTAATAAAGTTGAGCGTTTGATGTGGTACTTAAAACAGTGTTACCGAAATTCTCTTACCCTTTATACTCTACCCTTATGCCCGCTTCATTTAATCACGAATTCAACCCATTGGTATGTTTTTCATCATCAAATCAAACATTTCGAACAATTTTCTACGCATAGACAATTGGCAGCGTAGCCTGCCGTTTTGACCGCGTGTGCACCGATATGAATAATGAATGCAATTAAACATTAACAAATAACATTAAATTCATTGTTTATGACAAGCAGCGCGAAATTTGATTTCGTTTCGTGGCATCTAATTTGTTTATCGGATTGGATCGATCGATAAATTACTTGATATTGTTTCTGAGTTTATCAAGTAGAAAGAAATCATATTTGAATGGTAGGTCGGTGCTCCTGTTTTTTTTGTCGTGTTTATTGAGTTTTCAAACTATTTTTAAATTGTATTGTTTTATATGTTACATATGTTACACATGTATAACCATGTAAAACCGTTAAACTATCACTCTAAATCAGGCCATGTGCTTAAATTTAGTTTGATCAATCGGTTACTCGCTCGACCGGCTTGCTATGCCCAATAATGCCAAAGTCAACAGCAGGAAACAACATTTGGCATACGGATAGCCTAATCGACACTAAGCCGTAAACTGGACTTGCCCGTAATTTGGATCTCCGCGAATACTGTCGAAGCTCAGAACGAGCAAAGAGAGATTTTCGCTTTACACATACATATACTTTTATTTGACGTTTCCCTGCTGCATTATGTATCCATTAATTGTATGCTTTCGTTCAGAGATTTGCTTCCCTGATGTCCCAATGCGATGACTTTAGCATGCACGTTTCGGTCGGGATGGATAACGTATCTGTAGTTTGGGTGGTAAGAGGAAGGCCAGCTGCTCGCAACCATGTGCGGATAGTACTATGAGCTAAGGCAATTATTTGTTTTACGTTCTGCGTGCACGTTGGGTAATGAAATATGTTTTTGTGTATGTGTGTTTTTTTGTATTAGATGATATTTCATTAGCCCCGAAGTTATCATACACTGTTTATCTGAACAGAATTCAACTCAAGTGGTGCCGCGGTTTCGACTGGGAGTTTTCAATGAAAGTAATTAATTTGATAAAAAAAAAAACTCTCTCATTTACTCACTAAACTAACGACGATCAAAAAACCATGATTTAAAAAAATCCAGAAGACAGGCCTGTTCCGTGGTAAAGACGTCAACTCTTCTTCTTCTTCTTCAATTGGGAAACCAGTTTCTTGTGCAGCTCTGTAGTGTCTAATGGTATTTTCGAAATTCATTTTTGTTCATGAACAGTTGTTAAACCTACAGTTATTGATTAAAAATAATATTCTACTAACGATTAATCGATTGAATCTAGGTGAATTAATAATAAAACTGGTGAATTTCATATGTTTTATATGCGTTTGACATTTCTTGGACCATTATCCGTGCAAATCGATTAACCGGCAACCGTCCGGTCCCGAGCTGCCCGGATAATCGACGCTCTACTGTAATAGCTAAAAAAATTAAAGAAATGGAACATTTGTTAAAATTTCTAAAAAAAAAAAAATTAGAGAAGATTTTTCTACTTTGTGATTTTTAACTGCTTAAATTTCAATTTTTTTTTGTTTTATTGCCAAACTTCATGTGTACAGGCGTCCCCCGAGTTACGACCCCCTCGAGTTACGACGATTCGCAGATACGACGATTTTGATTTTGACAGTTAAAAGTTGTCATTGACAAGAAATTGATGTATTTTTTTGAATTTCTTGGCTAATAACCGTTATACACACATTTCCAAAGATTCCACAACTACTCTATCTTGAATATCTTTATTGTGTACGTCTTTTAAAATATAATTATTACACTATCGAACATTATTTTAAATTAAATACACGATATCATAGATTCCAACTCTTCAACTTCGGTTATAAACTTTATATTCATAGATATTCGACATACGACTTTTTCGACTTACGCCTTGCTTTGCGACATTTTTTCGGTCCCAAATACAGTCGTATCTCGGGGGACACCTGTACTTCATATTTGACAAGCGAAATATCCGACACCGTATGAATAAAAGAAACGTTTCGTGGTGTAATTGAAATATTTCATAAGTGTAATTTTTGCTGCATGGGAACGTGATCACATGCTGATGAAAATGTTTGTTGGGTATCCAACAGCCTGCTTGACGGGACTTGCTTCAAAATCGTACGTTGAAAATCGATTCAAACGTCAACGATCTCCCAACGGCTTCAAACGTCAGCGATCTCCCGCCCAGTTCAGCAGCATCACGGTTCGCCATCGTAGCAAAGCTGGTGTGCTCTTCCGTCGCGATAGACCTAAAACGCATTTGTGTTAATTTATTTCAATAAGTGTTGCAGTTTAATCTGTACTGTAGTGATTTCGTAAACGTGTGATAAGTTGTCGAGTCGGCCACAATAGAGGGTCATTTCTGTCATCTGTAGCGAATTATCGAAAAGTAGTTTGAGGTTAAAGAGTCCTTGCTTTTGCTGGTGATACAGAAAGGGCAAATACAAAATGGATACGGAAAATGTTCCCAACAACCGTCTGGCGGCGTACAAACATGGCTCCAAATCGAACACGGTAAGTGGAATTATAATTCCCTTGAATTGTTTCATTACCATACAGCAGTTTCAATGACTTGATCCATTTTTCTATCTCTCCTGTGCCACACTCTCGCCCTCACACACAGGAACTTCGTCAACGGCGTCACGAAGTGACCGTGGAGCTGCGCAAGAACAAGAAGGAGGACCAGCTGCTGAAGCGTCGCAACATTACGGAGGATGAAGGGCCGACGTCGCCGCTGCAGGAAAACAATGCTCAGAGTCCGGTAACGCTCAAGTTTGATGATATCATGCAGTACATCCGAAGCGGGCAGCCGGAGAAAGAGTTTGCCGCGGTACAGGCGGCCCGAAAAATGTTGAGCCGGGAGAAGAATCCCCCGATCGATAAGATCATCGGCCTGGGCATGGTGCCGGTGTGTGTAAAGTTCCTTTCCGCGTCGGACCGGCCGGCGCTTCAGTTCGAGGCTGCCTGGGCACTCACCAACATTGCGTCCGGCACGTCCGAGCAAACGAAGGCCGTGATTGATTCGAACGCCATTCCACGCTTCATCGACCTGCTCAGCTCACCGTCGGTCACCGTGGCGGAACAGGCCGTCTGGGCGCTGGGAAACATTGCGGGCGATGGTTCGAAGGCGCGTGACATTGTGCTAGAGCACAACAGTGTGGATGCGATCATCGCGCTGGTTACGAACGGCAACACGCAGATCTCGTTCCTGCGCAACATCGTCTGGCTGATGTCGAACCTGTGCCGCAACAAGAATCCGGCCCCGCCATTCAACCGGATCGAGCCGATGATTCCGGTGCTGTCGGCGCTGCTCGATCACGAGGATGCACAGGTACTGTCGGACGCTTGCTGGGCGCTTTCGTACGTGACGGACGATGATGTGGAGAAGCTGGAATCGGTCGTTGCGTCCGGTGCCGTGCCCAAGCTGGTCCGTCTGCTCGGCACCAACAATCCGGCCATCATTACGCCGGCTCTGCGAAGCGTGGGTAACATTGTGACCGGCAACGACAAGCAGACTGATGCTGTGATAGCGGCCAACGCTCTGCCCTTGCTGACGAACCTGCTGCGCCACACGAAAAACACGATCGTGAAGGAAGCGGCCTGGACGGTGAGCAACATTACCGCGGGCAATCAGAGCCAGATCCAGCATGTGCTGGATTCGGGCATCTTTAACGTGCTGATCGACGTGCTGGCAAACGGGGACTTCAAGTCGCAGAAGGAAGCTGCCTGGGCCGTCACCAACACGACGACGGGCGGGTCGACCGAGCAGATCATTCAGCTCGTGGAGAAGTACCCGATCATGAAGCCGTACTGTGATCTGCTCGAGGCGAAGGATACGCGCACGGTACGCGTGGTGCTGAGCGGGGTGGCCAACATCTTCCAGTTTGCGTCGCAGATCGGTGGCGTCGAGAATCTGTGCACACTGTTCGAGGAGATCGGCGCACTGGACAAGCTGGAGACGCTGCAGAACCACGAGAACGAGGACATCTACCAGAAGGCGCTGCTGCTGATCGAGACGTACTTCTGTGATGCGGTAAGTCGGGCGCGCTCAGCCTTTTGAATCGATTGGTGGGTGAGAATATGTTACTTATTTTTTTTGGGATTTTTTTTCTTCTGGTCACTATTTGCCCACAGGAGGATGTCAACCCGGAGTGTGCCCCGAAGGAGGTGAATGGTGCGCTCGAGTTCAATCCCACCACACCACAGAACGGTGGCTTTTCGTTCTAGAGTGTGCCGTGTTTCGTTCGTTTATTTAGGTTAAAAAAAATATGTTTAATTGTTTACATGTAATCATCATTCAAATCTCATCGTGGCAGGTCCCCAATTTCCCCTCATGCAACAGTACACAGTAGCTGGTAGACCAGAGCTGGTCCATCATCCAAAATCTAGTACGACTAGGAGCTCTGGCGCGCACCGTGTTTACAGTTGGAATAGTGCCTATCTTAAAACAATGAATTCCAATGACTGGTTTTTTTTATTCCGAGCAGTGATAAGCTCCATTTGTCCATATATTTGCGCTTTGTTTCGTTTGACACATTTTGGCCATTATTATAGTAAAAAGGAAGCAGGAAGGGTTTTCTTAATTCGAGCTTTGTTTTTGCACTAAACGCTTATTTGAAGTAGGCCTTTTGTATCATCTGTTTTAATCTGTAGCTTATGGCAACTTGTCCAGCGTGTTGGAAGAAAGTGTGTGTTCCGTCTTAAATACATTCACAATGCATTTAGTGTAGCTAGCGAAAGAAGCTTTGTTATGTTTTTTTTAATGGTTCAGATTGAAAGAAAACTAATATATATGAGAGGTAAAGATGGGTTAGCCTAGGTCTCTTTAACCATAAACAACACTGCACAATAATTACCTTTTCGTTAAATCTCGTAAACATGTACACTCTCATGCAATTACAATTTCGAAAGCATTCGTATTCCAACATGGTACCGGTACATGTAAATTGTGTTTTAGAATTTGACATGAGTTTTGGTGCATATTTTCAAATTCTAGCGTTTATACCGTTCGTTACCTACGGTGTAAAGCAAGCGGACAAACAACTCGTGGCCGTCCAACCGATTTGTGCTTTTGCTGTGTAAAAACGTGAGCGAAGAATGATGAGTCTCGGAGCGAGACGTAACGCCACTCAGACCATCTCTCTACTACAGCCTTGGCGTAAAACACGCGTGAAATGTCACTGATGCTATCACGCACGCGGATGGAAAAGAAATACAATGTAGAATTCTTTCCATTTCTAGAATGTTCCCTTTCCTTTTTCTTTCCGTGCAGTGGTGCACCGTTCCGTGTTGCTGCTTTTAGCTTCGTTTTGGTACGCCTGTCACTGCACTGACCCCTCCTCATGCGTATCATTCGTGCGTTAAGATGTACACTTAAGAGATTAAAGCTAACAAAAAAGTTCTATTTCCTCCTTTTCCCCTCCCTTCACCTGCTCTTCTTGTTGGGACCGGGGGTAGGTAACATGTAATGAGTCGCGATGGCGCGGAGAACCGGGATTGAATCAAAAGCAGCATAGTGGTGTGTTACACTTGGGGGTCACGATTCCGCTTGCCGTGCACGTCTCATGGCTTACTGCTGTGGTGTACTGCCCCGTTGCTAGGGAGAGGAGAAAGAGCGTTTGTTTTTCGCATTCTTGTCTGCTCTTCGTTTTTAGCATGCTAAGAGCGATAAACAAACCATAGTAAACCCGGACCAGGATGGCCCGGCCCAACCGTGATGTTGTTGTGAGAGTGTGTGAAATGCCTTGTGCGTGCGTTTGTCGAAAGTTTTGTTCGCATTCACTTAAGTAGCACATAGAGGCACAGATTTTTGCAGTCATTTGCGAAATTAGCCGCATCAGCGATGAAAAGCGGTGGATTTCTTTCTCTCGCGCACCCCGGGGGAGATGTGCTGCTAGATGAAAAGTGTGGCTGAGGGAAGGAGGAGGGGTGGGAGCGCTGTGTCCTTCGCTGGGAACGTTAAATTTCCGTTGGGATTAGAGAGACAGTCCCGCAGCAAATCGCAAAGCTTTACTTTTTAAGCACCCGAATCCAAGCGCGAGACTTATTATTTTTGTTAATATTAACTTGCCGAATGGTCTTTTAAAATGGGTACAAAAATGGTCGTTTCTTTACTGTGTTAATTTTATTACAGTTAGCAGCGATAGAGAGAGGGAGCTAAAGATAAGACTGTGCCGTCGCTTTTAAATCTTCTTTTTGTCACAACTTCGGTGACTTACTTTGATTTGATTACGTTGCCTCGCA
Organism: Anopheles arabiensis; assembly: GCF_016920715.1. NCBI lineage: Eukaryota > Metazoa > Arthropoda > Insecta > Diptera > Culicidae > Anopheles > Anopheles arabiensis. Next base: position 42,127,170 of record NC_053518.1, read on the forward strand.
AATCATACGCGAGGTGTGTTTGCTTGGGGAAAGTTAAGCGCGCCGTTGCTATAGCGAGTGAAGATGAGCTTCGTCAGTCGGTTTTACGCACCGTTATCTTGCTTTGATCATCGATCGAAACAGTAAAACGAGCATGAAAATGTCCCAATTTACCTTTTTGAAAGAAAAGCGACCAGAAATTTTATTTTAATTTGTTAAGAATTGTACTTAATAAAACAGGAAGGGCGTTTTGAAATTGGGAAGCACTATCCAGAAAAAGTGTTTCCACTCAACAGGGTAAACCGGGAATTAGCTGGGAATTTTATTTTTCCGGAAAAAAACCGGGAAATTCTACAAAAAAAAAGAAAAGGATCTGGAAATTATCACAAACTTTTGCTATCACTGTTTACCATTGTACGAAGTGCATTTTCAATTGATGGGATGCTTTGTATATTGTTCCCAACTTACCACCGGCCATCAACATCACACCAATGATAAGGACAACATTTTCCGTTGGTGTGGTATGGTATGGTATGGTGTGCCTATTCGTTCTACGTTGCACTCGACTTTAGTTATTCATCTCTCGTGAAGTTGCGGTCGTGTCGGATTTAACGGTGGATTTAGTGGGCGATCCCAATTTTTGAAGAATAACTGAGAATTTTTGTCCCCTTTAGCAATTTTAAGGTTACCCAATCACACATCGCCTGTACATTGGCATTTTGCATTTTGGTTTCGGGCCTTTATCTTCATTCCGCCCGGGTGACTGGGTCCCACACTGGCATTGATGGTTGATTCCTGTATCTATTCGTGAGGTGCATCATCAGCGTCGTGCGAGTAACAGCAAAATGCATGGCTGCTGTTTAACAGGAAATCCGTTCTTTGCAGATTTGTATACTTTCTCCAGATGGCTGGTTGGTCCATGACTTCCGATAACCCTTTTTTAAGGTTGTGTGATGACATCTGTTAATCAACAATTGATAGCAGATGAAAAATATATTTGCCACGGGGTAAATAAAGGCTTTACACGTTAGTGTCACGATGCTAAACCACCAAAAAGCAATATTTGTAAAGCTTTTTTTGTCGTTTTTTCATCAGTTGTTTGCTCATATAAAACTTCCGAAAATATAAAGAATACATATTTAAATAGCTTAACCCTATTCCAGGCAACCGGCTACCCGGGTAGCCAAATCGACTTTGATTGCTCATTTCTCTGATTCTAGGAATCCTATTGACTTGAAATTCGGTATTTTTGTGTAATCTACAGCCATAGTTCTCTGGAATTTTTCGTAGATTTTTTGGAGTATAATTAAACTGTTTTTGAGAATTAAATTTTCCAATACCACTATTCCAGGCAATCGGGCTACCCGGGTAGCCAGCGATTTTGGAAGCTTATAACTTTTGAATGCGTAATCCAATATTGATGCAATATTCTGATGAAAATTAAATAAACTAATGCAGTTTCTATAACTGTGCATAGATTGGTTCAACTCGCTACTGTTTTTTAGTTATAGCTTTTCAAAGTTGACAGGATTCTTTTGAAAATAATTACAAAATGTAAAACATATTTTTTCAGTACTTTACAAAATTTTCACAGCAAATTCGCTCCAAAAGCTTTGAGAACTGTATGTTGCACGTTTTGTATAAATTTTTCAGAATTTTTCTATCAGCCATAAGGCCCGTGTCTGTGCTCCATCGGATGCGATTTTATCGGAAGGCCTGTCAAAATTTTACATGGGATTTGACAGATAACGTCGGACGTGCGATTTCGTCGTACGACGGAATCAAAAATGTTTGATTTCGTCGGACGCCGCATCCGATTTTATCTGTCAAACTAAATGTGTGGTGTTTTGTAGGAACAATCTCAACTTAATTTTTCATGATCGTTATATTATTCAAATCATCCAATTAATCGCAATATTATACGAAAAAGCGTTTGACAGCACGTGCGATAAAATCGCATGCGATGGAGCACAGACACGGGCCTAAAGAAGATATAGGAGTTTTGATTTGAATAAAAACCGTTACATTATGATCGTTGCTGATAGAAAGACACCAACATTAAATAAATTTCGCACACAATGTTTTAATTCAGTCTCTTCACAATGTATAATCAACATAACTTACCAATAGAGACCATTTTAAGAAGTTTTTGCATTTGTCGCAGATGTGCATTTTATAAAATTATTATGACTGGTATGTTGTAACGGTTTTTATTCAAATCAAAACTCCTTTATCCTTTTTGGCTGATAGAAAAATTCTGAAAAATTTATACAAGACGTGCAACATACAGTTCTCAAAGCTTTTGGAGCGAATTTGCTGTGAAAATTTTGTAAAGTACTGAAAAAAATATGTTTTACATTTTGTAATTATGTTCAAAAGAATCCTGTCAACTTTGAAAAGCTATAACTGAAAAACGGTAGCGAGTTGAACCAATCTATGCACAGTTTTAGAAACTGCATTAGTTTATTTAATTTTCATCAGAATATTGCATCAATATTGGATTACGCATTCAAAAGTTATTAGCCTTCAAAGTCGCTGGCTACCCGGGTAGCCCGGTTGCCTGGAATATGATGTTTTTTGGTTGCCAGTGACAGGGTTAAGATGCATAGTAGCCAAATTAGATCCACAAACGAGCGCACGATTGAAAATTTGTTTGTACAAATTTGATAGAAATCATGCCAAAAATGGTTCTCAAATGTGTTGTCACACCTCCAGATTGGATACTATATTGTTGAATAATTAACTTGTCAAATTATTTGACTGCAACAAACTGCAATATTAGCATGGATGAGCCAACCCGATCTAGCAGCGTTACGACAGGCACGCTAGGTGGTGTGAGTTAACGCATATATACACGCATAACGCCTGGCTTAACGCATATATACATAGGGACAGGCACAACGAGCGGCATTCAGTCGCAAGAACTCCAGAAAGGCTGTAATAAATTTTGAACTTTGCTTACAACAAACGTTAAAGATATTACAAATTTCACTCTCCTTTCAAAATTTTGCGACATTTTCAAAATTTATTACGATCGTCACGTAATAAAATAATTCTTTATCACACTCGATTAAACGTGTAACTCGCATACCATTCGCTCACTGTGCCAGTGCGAAACTACGATAGTGAAGGATAACACAACAGGTGCGATTCCCGAGAGACGAGCCGACTGCACCGTCTGCCAAGGGACATGTACTAGTTTGGCGCATTGTTCCGACTTTGCGATGATGAACTTAGACCAGCGTTGGGACATTGTAAAGGAATACAGGCTGTGCCGGAAATGTTTGCGTAGCCACGATACCATTTGTCCTGAACGAAGGTTATGTGGCAAAAATGGTTGCGGACTGTCGCACCATAATCTTCTACACCGCGAAAGACCGTTGAGAGACACTACGCCACTGACAGCCCAGGCAGAGTCGCTGAATGCGCACAACTCGGCGAATGATGGTGTACTATTTCAGTACATCCCTATCGTCATTCACGGTAATGGAAACACTGTGGAAACCGTTGCATTTTTTGATAGCGGATCGTCAGGAACCTTTGTGGATGAAGAGCTAGTTGCGGAATTGGGGTTGAAGGGAAATCCTCGTCCGTTGTGTATCCGCTGGACTGGAGAGACGGAGAAGAACGAGAAGGAATCAGTTCAGCTCGCGTTGAAGGTCAGTGGAAGTGGAAATGATGGAAAGGCGTTCATGCTCACGAAGGTACACTCGATTCGTCATCTCGCACTACCACGTCAATCCATATCTGGAGAACAATTGAAAAAGAGGCATGAACATCTAAAGAACCTCCCTCTTACTTCGTACACCGATGCAACTCCCCGCTTGATTATCGGAATTGACAACTGTCATCTGATGAAACCACTTCGATACGTGGAGGGTAAAACGCACGAACCAGCTGCCGTAAAGACCCAGCTAGGATGGATAGTTTTTGGCTCGTGCGCTAACTTTTCTGTTCCTCGAAATCACTATAATTACCACATCTGCATGTATGAAATGAATAATGAACCAGCTCTGGACACAGCGAACAGAGACCTTTTCTCACCCGAATCCCTAGGCATGCTGAAGACACCCGCTAATCTGCTGTCGAAAAATGATGAAAAAGCCATGATCATGGTCACCGACGGGACCAAGATGTGGAAAGATCCTATTCTTGCTGGCTCCATTTGCGAAAAAATGCAAGATTACGAGGACAGAGGCTACATCCGACGACTTCAGCCAGGCGAAATCTCCGCACAAGGTAAGAGAGATTGGTATTTGCCTAATTTTCCTGTCTTTAATCCCAACAAAGACCTGGAGGCGACGCTGAAGCACCATCAGAACATTATCGAGGATCACGTGTAGGAGATAGAGTACTTAACGAAACAGAATGCGACCCTGCGCGAGGTGAACGACTCGCGGATGAAGATCTACGAGCAGCGGGAGGTGAGCATTCAAGACCTGGCGCGGGACAAGCACAAGCTGGCGCTCGAGTACCAGGCGGAGAAGAAGCACGTCAAACAGCTGTGTAGCAATATAGAGAGCTTAGAAACCGAAGTAGAGGAGCCGACCCGATCGCTCGAGGATGCGCGGCAGCAGGTGGAACGGAACGGCTGCTAGGTCAGCAGCAGCAGCAATTGCCCGGGCAGCCTGTGATTGTAATCAACAGCTCGACCAGCCATGCATCGAAAGACGCCATACCGAACGTTCCTTCGCAGGAGGGCGTTAGCACCAGTCGACAGACAACCGAATCCTGTCAATCGGCCAAAGCGATGCCCGCTGGAGCGGCAAAGCAAAGTGATCCAGCAGCACCGTCGGCCGGTGCGGGTGAGCCACGCACCGAGGAGGATGGAATCGAGCAGTGCGAGCGGGACGGTGGGCCCACGGCCGACGACCACACGCTCAGCGAGGACAGCGAGGAGATGCTGCGCATCATGCAGGAGCTCAAGCGTACGCAAAAGGTGTTAAGAGATATAAAGCTTTCACGTCTACCTACGGACGAAGTGCTTCTATCGATCTTTGCTGAGATTGAAATGATCCTTAATTTTCGACCGCTCACACATGTTCCCCTAGACCGAGAATCAGAGCCGCCACTAACACTCAACCACTTTCTTTTAGGAACAATAGACCCCGAACTATCGATAGGTGAATCTCGCGATGATCCCCCGACACTGAAAATGACATGGAAGACCTCCCAGCTACTCGCCCAAATGCTTTGGAAGAAATGGATATCGGACTACCTGCCTGCGATAACGCGAAGAGGGAAGATGATACACATGGTTAAACCTAACGCTGTAGGTGGCATCGTTATCATCGTCGATTCGATCATGGCCAGAAACTCTTGGCCCAAGGGACGCGTAGTAGAAGTTATTGCCGCAAAGGATGGGCAAGTTAGACAAGCGACCGTACAAACTTCGCAAGGCTTGATACGAAGACCGGCAACAAAAATAGCGGTGTTAGACGTGAAGAGTTCTGCGCCGAATTAAAACGCATCATTTAAAGTATAGGAAATAGTAGTAGGAAAAGAGCAATGCTTGTGCAGCGGCTAGCAGTTTGAGACGGAGTACAAATGCGAGATTTACACTGGGGGGGAGAAATGTCAAATTATTTGACTGCAACAAACTGCAATATTAGCATGGATGAGCCAACCCGATCTAGCAGCGTTACGACAGGCACGCTAGGTGGTGTGAGTTAACGCATATATACACGCATAACGCCTGGCTTAACGCATATATACATAGGGACAGGCACAACGAGCGGCATTCAGTCGCAAGAACTCCAGAAAGGCTGTAATAAATTTTGAACTTTGCTTACAACAAACGTTAAAGATATTACAAATTTCACTCTCCTTTCAAAATTTTGCGACATTTTCAAAATTTATTACGATCGTCACGTAATAAAATAATTCTTTATCACACTCGATTAAACGTGTAACTCTCATACCATTCGCTCACTGTGCCAGTGCGAAAATACGATAGTGAAGGATAACACAACAGGTGCGATTCCCGAGAGACGAGCCGACTGCACCGTCTGCCAAGGGACATGTACTAGTTTGGCGCATTGTTCCGACTTTGCGATGATGAACTTAGACCAGCGTTGGGACATTGTAAAGGAATACAGGCTGTGCCGGAAATGTTTGCGTAGCCACGATACCATTTGTCCTGAACGAAGGTTATGTGGCAAAAATGGTTGCGGACTGTCGCACCATAATCTTCTACACCGCGAAAGACCGTTGAGAGACACTACGCCACTGACAGCCCAGGCAGAGTCGCTGAATGCGCACAACTCAGCGAATGATGGTGTACTATTTCAGTACATCCCTATCGTCATTCACGGTAATGGAAACACTGTGGAAACCGTTGCATTTTTTGATAGCGGATCGTCAGGAACCTTTGTGGATGAAGAGCTAGTTGCGGAATTGGGGTTGAAGGGAAATCCTCGTCCGTTGTGTATCCGCTGGACTGGAGAGACGGAGAAGAACGAGAAGGAATCAGTTCAGCTCGCGTTGAAGGTCAGTGGAAGTGGAAATGATGGAAAGGCGTTCATGCTCACGAAGGTACACTCGATTCGTCATCTCGCACTACCACGTCAATCCATATCTGGAGAACAATTGAAAAAGAGGCATGAACATCTAAAGAACCTCCCTCTTACTTCGTACACCGATGCAACTCCCCGCTTGACCATCGGAATCGACAATTGTCATCTGATGAAACCACTTCGATACGTGGAGGGTAAAACGCACGAACCAGCTGCCGTAAAGACCCAGCTAGGATGGATAGTTTTTGACTCGTGCGCTAACTTTTCTGTTCCTCAAAATCATTATAATTACCACATCTGCATGTATGAAATGAATAATGAACCAGCTCTGGACACAGCGAACAGAGACCTTTTCTCACCCGAATCCCTAGGCATGCTGAAGACACCCGCTAATCTGCTGTCGAAAAATGATGAAAAAGCCATGATCATGGTCACCGACGGGACCAAGATGTGGAAAGATCCTATTCTTGCTGGCTCCATTTGCGAAAAAATGCAAGATTACGAGGACAGAGGCTACATCCGACGACTTCAGCCAGGCGAAATCTCCGCACAAGGTAAGAGAGATTGGTATTTGCCTAATTTTCCTGTCTTTAATCCCAACAAAGACCTGGAGGCGACGCTGAAGCACCATCAGAACATTATCGAGGATCACGTGTAGGAGATAGAGTACTTAACGAAACAGAATGCGACCCTGCGCGAGGTGAACGACTCGCGGATGAAGATCTACGAGCAGCGGGAGGTGAGCATTCAAGACCTGGCGCGGGACAAGCACAAGCTGGCGCTCGAGTACCAGGCGGAGAAGAAGCACGTCAAACAGCTGTGTAGCAATATAGAGAGCTTAGAAACCGAAGTAGAGGAGCCGACCCGATCGCTCGAGGATGCGCGGCAGCAGGTGGAACGGAACGGCTGCTAGGTCAGCAGCAGCAGCAATTGCCCGGGCAGCCTGTGATTGTAATCAACAGCTCGACCAGCCATGCATCGAAAGACGCCATACCGAACGTTCCTTCGCAGGAGGGCGTTAGCACCAGTCGACAGACAACCGAATCCTGTCAATCGGCCAAAGCGATGCCCGCTGGAGCGGCAAAGCAAAGTGATCCAGCAGCACCGTCGGCCGGTGCGGGTGAGCCACGCACCGAGGAGGATGGAATCGAGCAGTGCGAGCGGGACGGTGGGCCCACGGCCGACGACCACACGCTCAGCGAGGACAGCGAGGAGATGCTGCGCATCATGCAGGAGCTCAAGCGTACGCAAAAGGTGTTAAGAGATATAAAGCTTTCACGTCTACCTACGGACGAAGTGCTTCTATCGATCTTTGCTGAGATTGAAATGATCCTTAATTTTCGACCGCTCACACATGTTCCCCTAGACCGAGAATCAGAGCCGCCACTAACACTCAACCACTTTCTTTTAGGAACAATAGACCCCGAACTATCGATAGGTGAATCTCGCGATGATCCCCCGACACTGAAAATGACATGGAAGACCTCCCAGCTACTCGCCCAAATGCTTTGGAAGAAATGGATATCGGACTACCTGCCTGCGATAACGCGAAGAGGGAAGATGATACACATGGTTAAACCTAACGCTGTAGGTGGCATCGTTATCATCGTCGATTCGATCATGGCCAGAAACTCTTGGCCCAAGGGACGCGTAGTAGAAGTTATTGCCGCAAAGGATGGGCAAGTTAGACAAGCGACCGTACAAACTTCGCAAGGCTTGATACGAAGACCGGCAACAAAAATAGCGGTGTTAGACGTGAAGAGTTCTGCGCCGAATTAAAACGCATCATTTAAAGTATAGGAAATAGTAGTAGGAAAAGAGCAATGCTTGTGCAGCGGCTAGCAGTTTGAGACGGAGTACAAATGCGAGATTTACACTGGGGGGGAGAAATGTCAAATTATTTGACTGCAACAAACTGCAATATTAGCATGGATGAGCCAACCCGATCTAGCAGCGTTACGACAGGCACGCTAGGTGGTGTGAGTTAACGCATATATTCACGCATAACGCCTGGCTTAACGCATATATACATAGGGACAGGCACAACGAGCGGCATTCAGTCGCAAGAACTCCAGAAAGGCTGTAATAAATTTTGAACTTTGCTTACAACAAACGTTAAAGATATTACAAATTTCACTCTCCTTTCAAAATTTTGCGACAAACTAATAACTTTTATCCAGTTTTCATGACAAGTGTCCATCTTTCCCGTAAAGCCCGCGTTTACTTACCATTCTTTAGAAAACGATTTTTGAAAAAGTATGATATAATAATTTGGAATTGAAGTAGCGAAACATAGTGAACCGGGAAAGCATAGTCGAAGCATAGTTGCTTTCTTCTTCGTCTTTTTTGGCGCACTGACTTTAGTCGGTGTAGGCCGGACTTCAGCCATTAATGAGCTCGACTGTGTATGACATGCTGGTCCTAATCATAGCAGGAAAAAACAGTACAGTAAAGACTTGCTAATTTATGACAAAGAAAAATGAATTGAAATTAATTTCAATTTTTCTTCTAAAATAAAGGAGAATTCATCCACTATGTTCGTACTTACCTGACACCCTGTTTGGTTTTTTCCCCTCTACTTTCTACTTATCCTGAAACGAATTCTTTCCCGCAAAGCAACGGGCAACGAGTTTTTCGGCACCGGGGTTTCACAAAATCAAACGAACTTTTTTAATTATTTTCATCCTCACATCGTGTGCACAAACGACGATGCGCATACATATTTTTATATACACTCGCTCATTTCTCTATCTCTTTCTCTCTTTCTATTTCTCTCTCTTTCTCTCTCGCATTCACACACATACACACACATTTCCACCGAGGAAAAACTGTCGAAACGACAGATTTTTTCGAGTTTACCGCCGGTTTGGTTTTCCTCTTTCATACTCTTTCATGTTTTGTCGTTTTCGTGTGTTTTGTTTTTCCTTTTTTCCTGTTATTTTCTGTACAATGTGAGGAACGTTAAAATTCCTTACCCTATTTTATCCACTTCTAGCTACAGCTTTTCGTTTATTTACTTGTTTCTTGTTATTTTCTTTCTCACTGTTGTTTTTTTCTTAACTCTGTCATGTACTTCTTTTAAGTTTTTCACTTGTACCTCCCTTTTCTCATTCCTCACTGGTTCATGTGCTTGGTTTTGCGCGCTATCGCGCGTTTTTGTATAAATTTTTAAACCTTCCTTTATTTTTTTTTGCTTACAAGTTTTTTTTCGTACATCGTTTTGTCCATGCTATTTGCTATTAAAGTTTCGTCACAAGGAAGAAATGAATTTCGTTTAAAAAAACAGAAGCTTGTGCTCATCTTTTTGGGTGTGTATTGATTGGTTGGCTCGATTGGAACAGTAATTTGCACTTCTCATATGATTTAAAATCTGAACAAATGTAAAATAATTTAAAAAAAAACCTGTACAAAACACTGTTAATACATATGTTTGTACTATAATGGTATGTAGATTATTTTTTGTGTGAAATTCCAACAAAACATGGCAAACCCGTTTTAAGCTCCCCTCCTTCAACCATCTAACTTTGTAATAGAAAAATGTTATTTAAAAAAACAGAAAATGGGATACAACAGTTGCCAGTCAGCCTTTTTTTTTTTTTGAAGATCATCCTGTCTTGTCGATCCTGCCCTCCTTCTCTCCCTGTCAACACCGCCACCCGTGGAAGGGACAACAACGGATAACCAATATCGTATCGTACTTATGTGCTGTACACACGCCTCACTGCGGCGTCTGGGTGAAAATGTATCCTCAAAGTGTTTTTTCTTGTTGTTATTGAAATCTTTCCTAATTATGTACACAGTTCTATTGGATTGTGCTACTATTTACACATGAAAAAACACACATACTAAATGATCACCAAAACCTGCTTCATTGTTGTATCTAAATCCATTACACACTAGCTCTGTTTTTAACTGGAACCGTTCTTGCGCCTCGCTTGTGCTTAGATTGTAGAATTTTCTATTTGTATATAAAAACCACGTGTTTCGTCGTGTCCCATTTTGGTTGGGTTTCTTCCCTACGTAAGATTTGTATTATTTTGTGTGTGTTTTTTTCATTTCTGTTCGTTGCTAGTTTTTTCTTCCCAGCACAGCTTTTTCTTTGTGGTTTGCGTATCGCACACTTGGCACAGCGCGCCTATCCATTACATTACACTTTTGCTACTCCATCATTCATTGCGCCTTTTTGCCAACTCTCCAACCCCTTTTGTATGGATAAAACTGGGCGCGCCCAAAGATTTATGATCCCTTGGGAGAAAAGTCGGGAATTAGGTTGCTTTCCCGTCTTTGGGGCGAAAGTTTCGTTGAAAGGAACACACAAACAGTTACCAGGCATGATTGGTAGGACAGGGGCTTTCACAGAGATAAGTCAGTGCCGGCCGTGCGTTAGCATAGCAGGATGGAATAAGTGACAGAGAAAGGGACTTTCTCCGCCTCACTCCAGGAATACAGCGATATTCTGCTGCTGCTGCTTCTGACAGGTGATGACCATACCGGAAGAGTCCATCACCACCCCTCGGTTGTTGCGTGCTGCGTGCTGAAAACACGCCAAATAAACTAGTTTCGTCGGGATGATGATAGGGATCGGCCGCTTCATGACATTGCTACAAGAAGCTACACAATATCCACCCCATCGGCCAGCAAGCCCAATCACTCCCGAACAAGATGAATGTGATTTTGGGTGCCTGGGTGGCATGATAAAAACGGGAAGCAAAATCCGATCAATTAGTTCACTTTCATCGTTCAAAACGAATTGGGCGAGTCATTTTGCCTTCATGGCCAATGTTCTCAAATAAAAAGGGAGTTGGAATTGGCATCGATTCTAGCGGCTTGTCGAGAATAAAACATCCATCCGATGCTGGATGGACGTTATGAAAATGAAAGCACAAAAAAGCTACATCATTCCGACGGTCGTTATGTGATTGGAGCTCCAAAGCAACCAACTCGCCCGCCCAGGAGCTTGCCTTATTACATTATCGCTAATTGCATGATACTGCTCCCGGAACGCAGCGTCCCGGGAAGCTTCCACCCGGAGTATATGATAATGAAGCCAATCTTTCCAGCCCGTTTAACAGGAGGACACACTGAAGAAAAGGGATGTCAATATCCGTGCGATGATATGATGATGATGATGATGACGCTGACGATGAGAATGAGAGTGATTGAATGAAATGGAGCGTGGCGCAACGGGAGGTGGCACTAGCACACAGTCGATTGAATATCATCCGTGTGTATAGTTTATGTTGAGCATATCAGTTCGAAGCTCCTATCGAAACGGGTAGCTAAAACAAGAATAGCGCATCCCTAAAAGGAAGGGGAATGGTCGTAGAAAAACCTGGAAAACCTGTCTTTATCAGCACAAACCCACACCGAAAACCGAATGTCCAAAATAGACGGGTTCATTCTATCGGGTTCTTTACAACTCACTTGTGTAGAGGCGACCTCCTAGGGTTCCGCTGGCTTCCTTCCTATCCTGTGTCGGTTTGCTGCTGCTGCAGAGCAAATATTTAACTATCTACGTCTTCAGACTCTTCGATAATTACTTCGTGAACACTGTGGCAAGTGGGCATTAGTGGTGCGCTAATGGAGCCGCCCGGTTGTGGTGGTGGTGCTGCCGATCCGGTCGCTGTACTGGTACCGATGCTGCTGCTGCTGCTTACTGCTACCGATGATGGCCCGGTCGTTGGTCGCAGCTGAATCGGTACTACTGAGGAGGAGGATGATGCACCCGTGTCGCCGCCGGTCGTGCGGTTCAGCAGGTAGTCGAGATCGTGCGAGATTCGATCGAGCATACCGTCGAGCGGGCGTCCAGCACCACCACCACCACACGCCGTCGCTGCCCTGCCATCATCCGTTGACGTGACGGTAATGATGGGCGGCGCTGGGACCGGTTTGCTTACCACTGCGCCCGCCACCGACGATTGCTCCGAGTAGTACGGGATCAGCGGCGATGGTGCTGCCGTGCCCTGGGACGATGACGAGGTGGTGGGCGATGGAGTGGTTTGGGTCGCCGTCATGATTGCTTTCCCTGTTTGACGGGGTAGTGTAGCACCACCACCACCACCGCTGGATGATTCGATTACCGTAACAACCTTCTTGCTGCTGCCACCATCGTTCACTTCTAGCGCTTTGCCACGTATGCCGATGATGCTCTCTGGAAACCCGCGGGGGAATAAGAACGACATAAAGAAACGAAGGAGGGTGTTAGAGTGGCCATAAAAGAGAGAGAGAGAGACTGCACTTGAAGCAGCGGTTCCATGGAGACAAGATGTTGACAAGCGTTGCCCGAAGGGGGTTCTTGCAAGGTGGTTCCTTTTTCGCAACGGTGGCGAACGACAAGTGCAAAGTGGCATGATTGAAACGGCTTGAAAGATGTGTGTGTGTGTGTGCAGTTACGCCGTCACCAAGGACGTTTAATTAGTGTCTTCTTCAGACTCAAACTCATCAATATTGACTGCTTGCACTGGAGAGTTCACACACACACACACACATACCAAAGGGACATAAGGATGCATAGATTAACTACCTTGCCCGACGCCCTTCAGGATGTCCAGTGTGCCCACGCCAACGAAATCGCCCCCATCGGCGGTCGGTATCGTGGGCAGAAAGCTCACGGTCGCCGGCAGCGGTTCGGGACGATGGCCACAAGCGTGTGAGTGTTGCTGTTGATGCTGCTGCTGCTGCTGATGCCATTCGATGCTAACGCTGCCCGAGCTGGGTGGTGGTCCTGACGGTGGAGGTGGTCCAGCCGCTAACACAATGCTGGGACTGGTTTCGATCGTAATGAGTGCCGGCACGCTCGTACCACCGACCACCATCGAGCCCGGACCGGGAGGTAGCAGCAGACTGCCGGCAAGATCGTAACAACCGCCCGCCCCGAACGGTGGCCCGGTGCTGACGGTCGTGTAGCTGCAGAGCCCTCCGCCCGCAGCACCCAGGAACGTGTCCATGCTGTGACCCTCCAGGTCTACTACCTGCAGGCAGGGTTCGATGGTGGTAATGTGGGGCGCTGCGGACTGTTGTTGCTGCTGCTGTTGCATCAGCGGCTGGGTGACTGATGATGATGAGGAAGGGTGTTGCTGCTGCTGCGAGGACAGTATTGTCAGAGGAATTTTCGTTGTCTTACCCACCGACGAGAGGCATTCGTTATCCTTATCTAGTTCCTGATTGGTATAAACTGGATGGGAAGAGTATACATGGAAAGATACATATAGATCTTAAGCACGTGGACAAGTTTGGGGGATCGCGCACACTTACAACTTAACGGACTATTGATTGATCCCGAGCAAAAGTTTTCGTCCAGGCTATTTTTGGTGCTGGACTTGCTGCTGGTCGACTCGGTTGTGTCTTGCTTCAGCTCTGCCTTTACCACGAAGCTAAACAGTATACAAAATCCCTGTACGAAGCGGGAGAGAAAATAAGACCGTTTTTAAAGAAAATTGGTTACTGTCACATATTGATGAAGCATTTGCGCCTAAATGTTGACACTTTGCCCCTAAATGTAGGCAATTGTAATAGCATTATTTTTTCCGAAGGAACAGCTTGAAATTCCAACTATTTTTTATGTTTTAATTGAATTCATTCATGCCGCATATACATTTTAAATGATTGTCATGATATGATAGACACAATTTATAAAGTAGCTGGTATTTTATAGGCCCTAGTTTCACGATGAATGAATATTTTCTGTCGGTCAGTTAACCACCGGTGGTATTTTTAGAAGGTATGCTTTTAAACGACCGATAAATTCCTTATAATCTGGGATTGGTTTGGGTTATTATTCAATTCGACGAAATAAGGACATTTTACGCCTAAAAGTATGTAATTGTAGTGGCGTTGTATTTCACATTACGGGACAGCTTGAGAAATTCCGAACATTCTGCATGTAGTAAATTAATTTTTCAGGCACAAACTATCAAACCAAACAGACTTCAGCGTAATTCTATCGTAAATTCCTTTGAATCTGGCCCTCTGCGGTGCATCAGAGTACATCGGAATCCATTGTATAAGTAATCATCAACGTGAATTTACTTTTTATCATCCAAAACATTAAATTAATTTAAAATTATACTTCTTTTTAAGTTATTTTAGTACTAAAATGCCTGATTTTAAGTTTTTGTTTTTGATCGTGATTATTTGGTTATTCATTTATTTGTTAATTAATTTATTTATTTAATTCAATGGGCACAATGGCCAAATTGAAGATAAAAAAGAAAGCGTAAAATCATTGAAATTGAAATAATTGTAAAATCATTTAATTTTTTTAGGGAAATTTAAGGATACAAAATTTATCTTATGAATTTGTTTTTAATTCACTTCAGATTTATTAATCGTTTTCCACAATTTCTAAATCGTCCCTATGCTTTATTGGTGTCGTTTGAACCAAATGATTATTTTTTTTTGGAAAAGCTCAATAAATCGTGTGAGATGTAAGCAATTTTAAAAAGCATCCTTAGAAAACTAAAAAAAGCATAAGAAATGTTTTATATTCCACACAACCGAAGAAAAAATTGTAACTGTATGTTATGAAATTATTATTTGACTGCATTGATACCGTGCGAGGAGAATCGTTCACTCGTGCATAAGCAGCTCAATTTAGATACATTTTATAGTACATCAAATGACAAGAGAAAAAAAAACAGCACTCAAATCCTCCGACGTTCCGTCTTTTTAGAAAGGAACCAAATTATTGAATTAGGTGTTTGAACTTTGAAAGTCGTTAAAGACTATATGGGTGTAGCTTTAACATAGCAAATATGTGGTTTGATAACTCTATGGACAAAGTTATGATCAAAATACTATTGATTACTCGGAGTTTTTGATTTAATTTAGTACTTTTATACACTTTACCAATTTTTTTTATATGATTCGTGCAGAACATTCTAATATTTCTGGTTTTTAAGCGGTTTCAATTTATTATCAAAAATGCAATTTATACTGAACTTGAAGCAAATTGTACTGGTTTGACATTTGATCTTTAAAATTTAGAAAACTGCGTGTCTCCGAAACCTCGTAAGTCGAGAACCACGTAACCGCGTAAAAGACTGTATAACGATTGCAAAATTGTATATACTAAAAATGTCTTAAGTATGCGCACTTAATCAATACGCTCTTCTCTAATTTACAGTAAAGAAACTCAAACAAGATAGTGGAACACAACACATGTTTACGATACCCAAATCAAACACACATGTACCGTAGATTCCAATCAGAACTGGAAATAATTGGCACACGGTGGGGCGGCACGTTACCTATACATTTCATTAAAATTTGCCACTCAACACACACACACACCCCTCGAATGTCCCTCTTCGGGGCGGATGTGCTGCTTGCTCTGCGGTTGCTTCGCGGGTTACGCTGGAAACACAGACACACACAATGAAATGTGCTTGTGCTTAGGTCGATCCATGCATTTCCAATTAGTTCCGCGGATTGGAGAGGTATGCGCGTGCAGTCGAGGCCAAATCGAACGCCACATTCGTCCGAACCTCGTCGTATCCGGTCTGTCAACTAATTGGCGCAAGTCGGAAGTACTTTCTGGCCCCGAATCAGTGCGGTACACAACACACTACATCCCGTTAGCGCGTGTGAGTGTGTGTGTGTGTGTGTTTTCGGATATTGATGACGTCCACAAGAGGACACACTCGTTCGCTTGCCCTTACTCTTGGTTCTACCCTTACTCGCTCATACAACCCACTGTTTCGATAGGATATGGGACGATGGATTTCCGTTTGTTCATCGAACTTTTATCCCCGAGGGGGTGTACTGTACCGTACCGTCCACTCGATGAATGTCACGTTGTCACGTACTGCTCCGAGTCGGGGGCGCTGGTTGACGAGAAACTTACTCCTTTTTTCCGCCCTACACACACACTCGCATGCATGCAGAGAGCCAAAGTAAAGCAAGCAAATTGAGTGTTTCAGCGGTGCGGTGCACCCGTAGGAGATGGGCGACTTCATCAGTTTTGCGAAATACCGTGTGCCCTCATGCCCGTTTTTTTTTCTTTGAGAGAGGTTCGCGGCCATAGAACCACGGTCGGTCGTCGCCATTGTGGCGATGGATTGATCTGATTGGGAATGTAACCGTGGCACGACTCAATTAATGGCGGTGCTTACGCCATCTCACGGCGTTCTGTTGCCTGCTTGTTGCTTTGGAGGTTGGAATCTGTTCTTTTACAGTACCGAACGAGGCCCGATTCCTTCGGGAGCAACAAAATGATGTCATTAACTACGCCACCGGGTATCGGTGACACTCATTATGCATTCGACAATTATATGAGCACAGGAGGGACACACAGAGGACGGGGACTCTGTTTGTGTGTGCTGCTGGTTTTAAAAACCAGGACAGGAAATGAGAAACTGCATCATTAACAGATGTAGCCGATGGGCATCAGGCAAATTGTGCGACTGTTTTTCCCCGGCAGGCTTTCTTTGCTCATTATGTGGATGTGTGTGTACGGTATTGATAGTGATGATCAACTGGGAATCATATGGCAAGACATTTGCTGTGAAGAGATGTGATTTATTTACCCATGCAATTACAAAAAATACAGCTCTCATTAAAATGTGTCCCGAAAGTGTGTCTTTGTTTGGAAAGTGAGACTCAATTACATTGGCACACGATGATATGAAAAGAATCCATATAATGATATCTTTAGATTCCAATAACATCCCCATTAACAAATTAAGCTAAGCAATGTTGACTCTTAATAGGAATCGTCGCCTAAAGGTATGCAACGGGATTGGACATCCAATTAATTGTCGGAATCGCGAAAGAAATAGTTAAAAATTAACAGTCATTAAAAATTGCGAGAATTTGGCATCATGAACGTATTGAGTTGACTTGTTAATTTTAACGACTGGACCTAGGTCGTCGTTAAACAAACGATCGTCAAGAGCGTATGCGATACAAATTAATAGTCGTTTAATTATACTGCTCGATTGATATCGAGCAACTGTTTTGACGATCGCTGGACGGCACCAAGAAGGGAAAAGAGACTTAGGCAGTAAATAGCATCATATTTGGTATCTCCTCTTCCTTCTTTTTTTTACTGTAAGATACAGAGAATCCAAAGGATGTTGCATAAAAAAATTAATCCAAGAAAAGAACCACTATACCAAACATCATATATTGCATATTTCATTCGTACAATCACATCAACATTCGAGGGAGGTCGTAAAAACATTCCCCATTCTTGTACCGGAACACAGACGTCATAACCAATAAACCCAACCACCAAAGAACACACACACACAAAAGGATTGTTGTTCTCCGGTGCCGGATATTGAAAGGTCCGAATCTTAGCACAAACATCATTTGCACCCATCCGCTCGCGATGGTTACCGGTGCAATCAGCGGCATTATGAATTATTTACCTGCCCTGCCGCCCTACAGCTTTCGTTGCTGTTGGGCATACGCGAAAAAACAAACTGCTCTTAGATAAGCAGTGTTCTTGCAAAGCCGGAAAAATTTTGCACAAAAAAGTAGCTCCAGTGTCTATTCTTATTCCCGTATCCGAGAAGGAGAAAGCTCGGTAAATGGAAAATTCATACACATTGAACCCGTTCGAGGACCCGTCTCGTGGGACAAGTTTCGCTGAATCGCATCCCAACTCCATCTATACTTTAGCATACCGGAGCAGCCGGCCCACAGGTTGCTTACTACGAAGCGGTAACGAGCACTCTCATCCACAAGAAAGGAAGGACGAAACACTGATACAGCGGGAACTATCTCTTTAACATTGAGCGCGACAAAACGAGGAAGCTGCCTGGTAGAATATTCGATTAGTAAGTTCCCCTATTATTTGTTCTGCGCACTGATAGCCGGCAGAATGGCATGTGTTTTCTCCGGAAACGTGATCCAACTTGCCACCGGTGCTTCAGACGACAGGCAACAACGACAACAAAAAAAGCGAACTCAATAGGTACTCAAAACCAAGTCCAAACAAATGGCATCCCCAACGGGGGGGAATTATTTTCTCCGAAGAGTCGGCACCTTCACTTCTCTGCCCCACTGGTCGTTTTGATTTTCGGTAAAAAGCGTACAAAAACGATACCTCTCGCGTAAGCGTGAACGGGTAAAACTCCATTTCTCAACTATCGATGTGGGAGTTGCCTTTTTTTTGGATACTTTCCCGGCTCAGGGACACACATAACAATCAGTGTCGTGCTGCGCTTCCCACCAGTAGCAGAAAGTAGTGTGTGGTCCTCCTATCCCCTTCATGACAATGGTTCTGGTTCCGCTTCTTTTTGCAACTGTTTGCAGCCCAAATACCTACGGGAAGTGCATCAGCGCCATCGGCACCGTGTCGTGAAAAGAAATCACTGTCCCGATGCTGGTTCGGGAGTCGTTGCAGGAAAGGTTAAACACTCACAGGCGGGAGTGAGAAGGTTTATTTTTTGCGCCTTCCGTTACATACTTCAAAGCGGGTGGGAGATTTCGTGTGAGGTACCGAGAAACGAAAAAAATTCGTAACACGTGCATCAAAAGGAATGAAATGGAAGGTGCTAGCTGCACGATGTTGGCAGCAACAGCAAAATCGTTATAGCATAAGGTTGCAGTTACACTAAACAGTAAAACAGTACTTTTCAGTGCGATGATTTTTGAGTGCAGATAATAGCTGGTATCGCGAAAGAATTGGTTTAAAATTAACAGTCGTTAAAAATTAACCAGAGTCGTTAAAAATTGCTAGAATTTGGCATCGCGAACGCATTGAGTTCATTTGTTAATTTTAACGACTGGTCCTATGCCGCCGTTGAACAAACGACTGTCAAGAGCGTATGCGATACAAATTAACAGTCGTTTAATTATACTGCTCGAATTTTTTCCCCGTGTTTGCCTATATGCGATATCGAGCAGTCGTTAACTGTTTTGACGATCGTTTATTTTAACAGGAATGAACAACAAATGAACTCGGTTAAACCAAAATGAACTTTAAACGACTGTTAAAATGTGTTCATTTATTCGCGATGCCGGCTAATAATTGTTTCACGTTTGTAAGATCGTGCAAATTGATTTTCTTTGCAGGTGTACACTTTTCAATACAGTCTACACATTAGCGCCTAAATGTAGGCTATCTGTTACTTGAAGTATGCAATGTGCAGTGCAATTGGATGTATTCGGCAATGTTATTGATTGAAATGTATTCAAACTTAATTAAGGCGGGCATAATTAAACGCTTTTGGCATAATAGAAGAGACTTATTGTTATGTTCATTATAAACGGTAAATTGCATTAAACATTGTATAGGTTTATGAATTGTATCATCAATTAAGTACAGTTAAAAAAAAACAAAGCAATGGTGCCATCTTTAGAAATAGGACACTTATTTTTCCAAGAAGAACGATTGCAAAAAGATTGAAAATTTAAAAAATATACACAAAAAGTGAAAAAGTTCCACAGTTCCTTGAAATTACTATGTTAAACGGACCGTTATTGTTACATTCTTTTTTAACAAATCCACACAACAAACACACACAAACACAAGCCAAAGCTCAAGTCTCATTCAAGTTTGTGATCTTTGCAGAAGCTATTCAAATCGTTCTACCATTCCCTTTTATGATTACACATCTCAGCCAACTGAATGGCCCGTTTGAACGTTCCCTGGCATGTCGCGGGTATCTGGTGGCAAATGTTGAACGCTTATACCCTATAGTGCAGAAACGTGTGAGGGTATGTGGATAATTCGATTTTCGAACTACTTCCTACTTACCAGTGCTATGCTGTTACCGCTGAACAGATAACCGCCCGACGTCAAACCGTCCGTATTGACGTACACCAGGTAGAACGTGTGGCAGAGCACATTCGACACAAACAGCAGCCCGGTCCGGTAGAGCAACCGAATCCTGTTAACGGGTGAGAAAGAGAAGCAAAACGAAATGGAGATATACATAAACACACGAGAATATTATACCGAAGGGGAAGACAAACGCTCCCCGAACATGAACCCACGATGGCGGGAACGTTTGGGAATATAACCGTAAGTGTGATTTGCAAAAAGAGAAAGACACTCAATGGAAAGATGTCCGGATGATGATGATGATGTTGCTGTCGCTCCCTGGGGAGCAAGCTTTAACAATGTCGATCGAGGAAAATCCTTCCCACCAACACCAAAAGGAAGTTGAACAAATGTTTATTTGAATATCCCAAACGGTGCCCGAGATAAGATTTGGTTGGTTTGGGGACAAACAATTGTTAACAAGACACTTCTGTCATGCGGATTGCATGACTGTAGGGGTTTTGAGATATGAATTGGAAGGCTTCGTTGACTAATGGTTTTGTCCCGTATTTTATGTGAATAAAAAAAGGTGGTAGTTTTAATGTTTTGAACAATTCTTTCGTTGATCGAAGTGAATATCATGCTGTTTGATAAACAATTGTGCTGCATGATGTCCAAAAACTCTATGCTGTTCTGTGAATTGCGAATCCTCAGAAAAAGACGCTTGATTAGTTTCGGAGATTTCCGTTTATTGTGCTGAATGGAAAACAATTTCCACTAGCGACGGACTTTCCAGTGTCATTACGGGAGGCGATAGACAAAGACTCCGGAGAGGTTAAACTACCACATTCAAGAGGAAAGTGTAGAATGGTGAAACTAGACGCCTGAGTGCTGACGAGAGTGACTAGAAACTCCTCCGGGGACAAAATTTCAACACACAGACCGTAGACCCGGCAGTAGAATGTGAAACAAATTGGGCACGGATTTCATGTAGCAGCGATTGCTGTCCATACTGTTGGTAGAGTTGGTGGCTCAGCTGTCGTGTTACAAAAGGGCTGCCGTTTTTTGCTTCCTAACTGGCTCACGATGATGATGATGATGAAAGCGAAAATGCTGATGCAAGGATGATGAGGATAAAGGCAATCCGGTTGCCCCTTATCTATCGCTTATAGGAAGAGTAAGACATCAAACGAGAACAGGACAAAGTCAGAATGGTCAGAATGATCAGAAAGTAGCATGTGTTTTGGAATGGTGGTTTATGTTTCGTATTAGGTTCGATTGAATTTTTAAGCAATCACTGTAAAGGGGGGGTTTTGTGAGGCACAAAAAGCACTTAAAACGAGATTTGGCATTGATGAGAAAGCTCCATAGATGAAAAACACAATTGTGGATATGCGGAGAATTCTCCCAAGTGGCTAATCGATAGGATGAAACGCGTCAACATGAATAGGAATGTTTGAATTTCAATCTAAGCGATGTCTGATTACTTTTCTATTTTTCTACCGACAAATTAAGTAGCAATAATGGGGCATGAATAATAATAACAGCTAGGGTTTTTTCTGCCTATCGGAATGGATTTTTTTAGAATAATAGCCTAAATGTAGACAAAGCTAGATGTACTAAAAATGTGTTGGGCGTTATAACGTAAAATTAAGAGGCTTGTTCTGAGATAAGGTGCAAAACTAAATATTTTGTTCGCTTGATCTGCAAAACGCACTCTATCGGACCTACGAAACGGTAAATAACGTTACCTAAAATCACCAACAAATAAGAAGTTACCGTATAAAACAAAACTTTAAATAAAGTTACTCCATTTTCCTTGGCCAAGCAATCTACATTAAAGGGGCAAAACATATCGGTGTGTGCTTTCCAAGGAACAGCAAAACTTTCCTACAATACCGCACCATGGGAGCATCTAGCATCGACAATTCACGTTTCCTTTCCACACATTACATGTAATGTAACTTAGGCACAGCGTAGCGACCAACACCGGACGTAACTCTCGCTCCAGCAATCTATCGCACAAAATACACTGTATTTCGAAGAAAAGTTTTGCACGCGCTTCGAATCAAATATCGCACACAAAAGGGTGAAATGGTTGCCGTTCAGCAAAACTGCTTCCATGTTTGCAGATTTGTGTGCTTCAGCAGTGCATTGGGGGGAAAGGTAAAATGGTTACAAATAGAGTAAAGCTCCACGTGTTTGAAATTTCATTTCCGCTAGAATGTCAAACCGGGGGTTTAGATTTTTATTTCCATTTGCTCGGTAGCGCTTTCGAAAGGGCTTTGGGTGTATTGGATTAGTGGATAACTGGGGCAACATACAAATCGGTTAGGGTACGATGCAGCATGCAGTTTTGTAAATCATCGTCGTTTTCATCGTCAATGCCAATCTCTGTCTTGCTATCGCAGCTCTTCATGTACATCAAACTTGTGCGTTTGTGAGCTAAAAATACTTAGAATTCTTTCAACATACTCAACACTTGAGGGTTAACATGAGGCAAATATTTTGTCCGAAATTGTAACACCATTACCAACATTGGCAGTAGATTTTCTTGGATGATACCCCTTAGACATTGGCATTTTTTCTGCAGCGAAACGCATACTTTAGGGTATTAGGAAAGTTCCAACTAACAGCACCAGTACTACATCATGATTCTTATTGTTTAGGTAGGCAGCATATATACTACGTGTTTGCTTTTTTATTTCCTTGTAGACACTTGTGCACATGCGGACGAAATAGTCTTTGGAAGTGTACTCTTCTTCTTGAGTTCGGGCTGTTCAGCACGTATTTGGATTTCACCTTGCGGAGCCACTCAAATGAAATAAGGAAGTATAATAAAATACAAGAAAGATAAAGAGGGAGAGAAAAAAACCCAAACATCTCATCAATTGTCTTAGTAACTGAACGATGCATCATCATTGTCTATGGGGAGTTTCACCGGAAATGGTTCGTCTTTGGCTCAGGTTTATTTGCGGACGGACCCGGGAAAACCCCTGACTGGGAGATTACCGAGTCCGGTAAAAGTAAAGAGTCCTGGAAGCCCGTCCAGTTTGCTCATTTCATTGGTCGGTCTTGGGGCACCTGATGGGGAAGGTCAGTTTGGTTTGTATATTTTGTGTGTGCAGAGTTCCGCAGCTGATGTGGAACGATCATTCGTACCAGAAGTCGCAACGCCATGGTACCATGGAACCATAATCGTTTGACTGTACGGATCAGTGAGTTTGTTTTCACTGGCAGTTTTGTAAATTGAATTAGATGATTGCACCGTAACTGAGTCCTAATAGATTGTACAATTTAAGCAGCCATGTCGGGTTGAGATTCCATGTTTCCACCAAAGGAAGGTAAGGTAAGTTGATGTATGGTTATGTTATCGTAGCACGAATCATTGGATTGTTGTTTTCGAACAGTTTAAGCTTTAAAGTAAGTTTTAGCATAAAATAATCTTTTTTTAAATGAAATCTACCAACAAGTATTGAATAAATCTATTGTAATGAGTTCGGACGATAGCTACGGTCGCCATGTAATGGGTTTGGTCCTGTCACGGTCGCCATGTAATGAGTTCGGACGATAGCTACGGTCGCCATGTAATGGGTTTGGATAATGTTACGGTCGCCATGTAATGCGATGATCGTACAACTGTACTTCGAGTACCGTCGCGGTAGGTCAGTGTTTCGCTGACATGAGCCGAGGTGGAATAAAACTTCGTTCGAGCGGACTTTCGACACTTGATCGTCCAGGCGATCATAGAAACCTTTAGGAGGTTTCCCTTACTGGAAACGTTGGAGTTTTAGAAGCCTTACCTTGGGAAGGGGGACATAACTAAACTCTTGAAATAAGTTGGAAGGCGAAGATTTTTGGGCAGCGTAATGTCCTATCTTGACAGTCCGAACGAATCTGACTTGCCACGGTTGGAATTGGTTTTATTTATACTCAAATGAAGTTAAGGGTTTCGCACATTTGGTTCCGGGTTTTATGTTGGAAAGTTATTGTTTTCACTCAGCTAGTTACGTTTGTCTTTTGTTGGCAAGAACGATGGTTCTTGTCACTAAGTTCCTGTTTTGGGTTTAATGCATATACTGTTCCTGCTTTGGATTACATACTGTTCCTGCTTTTGTTGTGCGTTTCGGTTGTTTTTGATAAGTGTGTCACATCTGTTATTTGTTTGAATGGACGGCCTGAACTCTTCCGGTTGCGGTGCTATGGTATGATCTGATTTACTGAATGTGTTATAATGAATGTGTTACAATGGTATGGTTTGGCTTTCCAAAGTGTGTTACAATGTGTCTATAGCTGATAGTGTGTATTATAATAAGTTGTGTATAGCAGATATGCTACACTATTTTGCAATGCAAATTGCATAAACTTGGGCGCTTTCAAGGTGAACAATTTATTTTGTCATTGATTTTAACTGATTCGATTTACAATAATAAGATGCCACATTCCATCGTCATTGTGTATACACTTGCGTCTAAATTTAGTAGGGACTCCACGACCAATGAAATTGTACAACATAGTTCATCTTCAAATTGATTGCTTGTCAACTTTCGAAGCCCACCACCACCACCACGTCTCGAGTACGATTTGTTTACAATTATAAATGTAAATGACCGTAAAAGCTGTCCCAAACAGGCTAACCAAATAGCGGGCCGAGATAAACCGCTCTTCAACACGCGCAACAATCATCCAACATCATTTGCAAGCGAACAACAAATCATGATCATTAAAATCAATCGTTTGTATCGCTGTCTCTTTCGCTCGCTCGCTCTCTCTCTCTTTCTTAAGGTTGATGTATGGCTAACGAGCTTCCTTTGCATTGCTCGATAGAGTGTGGATTGGTGGACGGGGTGGACTATGCCACTGTTCCGTCCAACCCATCCCGCTCCTTATCCCTTTAAGCCGCCACTTCACACGGAAGAGGACAATTTGGTACCGATTTTCGAGGCGCAATCTCATCCCCCCGCCCCCGGCTTTGGCTGTCGTAAATCTCCGCTTTATCTGCATGATTGAAAGAAATCGTTTACATCCGAACATTGTTGGCGCAACTCTGTGCTGTTGGCTGTGGTTGTGCTACCGAAGGGGTCATCTGTAATTGTGTTGTGGGTACGAGAAGCTCGTCTTCATAATCCTTTCGCTTGTGGAACGCGTTGAGCCCAAAGGTGGCGGTGTGTGTGTGTGTGCTTTCTTGAGAGCAGCTGAGCTGTGGGTAATTCTTGTACGCCTTCTGGGGCCGGTCGGCCAGTATACGCTCACCGTGGGAATAGTATTATAGAAGCGTTGAGGGGTACGTGAGGTAGCCAACGGGGCCTGGTGGAATAAGCCGGGACGGCACCAGCTGGATGGTACTACTGTGCAGGATTTGGCTAAGAAAAGTTTGAGACCTCCTTCACGTAGTCTGAAGGCTCGTTAAGAAGCTGTATCTCGGAGCTGGATCCCAGAATTGCCCGAAAGTCGCACACACCAACAAAATCTTTGGAGCTTTGGAGAGGTTGTTGCCTGCCGGCGCACTGGACGAGCCGGATAAAGGGGCTAGGATTTATTTGGCTTTGTGCTGGCTGGTCTAGGGTAGCGTAGTGTACATGTGCCCACCACACACCACACCATGTGCAAAGGAGAGATTGTCCTTTATCCGTTCGCAGCGTTATACAGACGCTGGTGTGGATTTTAATGGGGTACTACCCCTAGTGTCGTCTGGACACACCAGCATACACACACACACACACACACACACACACACACACACACACACACACACACACACACACACACACACACACACACACACACACACACACACACACACACACGCACACACACACACACACACACACACACACACACACACACACACACACACACACACACACACACACACACACACACACACACACACACACACACACACACACACACTTGCAGTTCGTCGTACGCTTGCACCCGAAAGTCCAACCAGCCTTTATGCAAAGGAGCGAAAAGGTGCAAGTGCATTGAGCAGTGCTTTTCTTTTGCCAAAGTCTCGTCTTTAGCCCTGCTTTTGTGTTATGCCGGCGATTGCAATCACACTAACGAAGGTAACGAAGCGAAAGAAGCGGAATAAAATAAATGCCAAAGAATTGCAGTGTCGAATAACAATGGGCACTCGGGTTAGGCACGCAGTGCCGGGGCTCGTTACAACATGCCTCTACCGAGGATGATATTGAGCGTGCTAGATCGCACGAGGAACCAACTTCAGCAGCACAACAGCCAAGATTCTTTAAGACCAACCAACGATGGACAAACTCGTTGGATTTGTCTCGCCCGAGACAGTAAGAAGGCCGGTTGGCTATGTGTTTGGAGTTTGCCCAAAAGTTTCGGTTGACCGTTGTTGCGTTCCTGGGGCCAAGGCGATACACTTCTTTGTGTGTGGTTCTTTTGCCATGAAAGATGGAGAAGAAATTCTTGTGTACTATTCTTTGGCAGCAAACTGTACAATGGAAGAGGAAAGCCGTCCAACGACTTTGGAAGTTCAACGAACTGGGACAGGAAAACGGTAGTTGAAGCGCAACACTGGACAGTAGAGAATGACACGATACCTTTCCCAGTGTCTTGCAGCATTTGATTTCGCTTTCACCGTTTGCCACAGTTCGACCAACGAGTGGAAAGTAAAGTACTGCAAGAAAATAGACAAAAAGGGCAATACTTTTGATGATAGCGCGTATTAAGCGTACTAGGAACGTTTGAAAGGTAAGGTAGGTAGAGCACTGTGGTACTGGCAAAACACGAGTAATACTGGTTTGGCATCCGTAGAGACAGAGTACAAAAAACAACAGCCGTGCAACAAATTAAACTTTATTTTTTGCCCCAGTATCATTTCCGCTTTCCGTTTTGCGATGTGTGTGTGTGTGTTGTGGCTTGGGAAATGTGGACAAGTTTGGTGTCCATTCCCACTCGAATGGGTTCACCGAGTCGGACGTCTTTACGGTGATTTGTTGCTCAATTGGTTGGAACGGTTTGCGAGAGCGTTAGTTCGTAGAGCAGATTGGGCGCGGGGAAGGGTAAAATTCTCATTTGGTCGAATCGATGTTTGAACGCGTAATGGAAAGTAATGCCGTTTAATTAATTACTCGTGTGTTTTTGAGCGGACAAACAGCTAAACAGCTACAGCCGGGAAGTAAATAAATCAAGCCCGTTGTTGAAAGTTGATTGCAATGCTTAAGAAAATAGATATGATGAAAATACTTTTTTTATATACCAAGAGATGTTGTGAACAGCTATTTTTTTAACAACTAAAGCCTAGGTTACAGCTCCAGTAAAATTGAACCTAAAATTTGGGGTTTTTGGTTGATATGTTTCATAAAATATTTTGTTGGAATACGGCTTATCGAACAGCAAAAGAAAGGATATTCAAATATGTTATAATAAGTAATTAAATATATTTCTTTATGATTCTTCGCATTGTTTACGCATGTGAGAACATAAAAGTCAGTGGAAAATCACAAGGAAATGTATTCAATTCATTATTTCAAAATGTTTTACATTGCAAATAGTTGGGGAATTGAATTTCCTATCGCTTGGTGTACGATAATCCATATCCTGATGAGTATTTAATGAAATCTAGCAAAACATAAATTTAACGTTCACTTTCACGTAAGGTCTAATCTGACCTTTACATTACGCACTCATATGGACAATGTTGTTTGATTGTCGGTCACAAATAACAAACATTAAATTAACGCTATTAGTTTCGCCTTTAGTAAATCCTTCTCGAACGCCTAGATGTATGCAAATTAAATCCATTAGCTGTTTTAAGTGTCTGTAACGACAATCTTATGTAACGTTCGTCATTTTAAACAATCTTAATAAGCTCTAAAAGTAGAACAAATTAATAACTCTCTATTACGTACTAGTTAACTTATAATTCGTCTAAAGCAGACATGCCAAATACACATACCATGGCAATTTGACATATTTGACTAACAGTGTTTACACGGACAAGACCATCGGTAGATTTTATGATCTGCCCGCCAAGAGCCCTGTTGATTAGAGTAAACTGCACCTTGTCAGTAAACTCTGCAATTTTCGACAAAAAAATCATTTTTGAACATAACCAAACATATTAAGAGCATTTATTTCAGATTTTTCGGAGAATATAGTAAAATATAAATTTTGATTTAGCGTTAATGATCCGTTTGCTATGCCGAGAACATAAGTTCCACACTGCACCGTGTGCAGTGGTCAAAAGAATTGCCAAACTTTGGCCAAAAATAATTGTTGTAGGTGGAAAATGGTGGTGTAGGTGAAAAACAATTATATTCCATTTAATATGCATTTTCAAAAACTCCCACAAACTAACCTATTCTATGGTTGCTAAAGTATATTAACACACTTGAAGGAAAACAAATGTCATCTCCTTGTCCTCTTTTTAGGCGATTAATCAATTTGTCACCTAAATTGGAAACAAGTTCTCTCCCTCCCAACGGAAACACTGTTGTTCCGCAAAATGTTGTCTAAATGCATATCGGCCCATTACCTAAAATGAATTTGACATCACTGGTCTAAAGAAATGAAACTTACAGAAATATTTAAAGAAAAGCATCAAATTGAATAGTCCAAAAACTTTGTAATGAAATTTAAACTTTTACCTTAAGCTTACAGTACCTATCACATTAAAATGCTTATTACATTATTGAAATACAGCACTTGCCTAATGGCCACAAAAATGGGCCACAAATAGCGCTCGCTATTTACCATCTCCGTGGAGCAACAATAATAAACAAAGACGTTTATTGAATTTTCTCCATCGATTTCTCCTTCGCTAATGCGTTAGAGAACCGCCGGGGCGTGAATCTTCTTATATGTCTTATCCATTATGGGGTCGCATGAGTATATGCAAGCCAATATGCTTCGCAACAGTTAGGCCGAATTGAATAATGACGGCTAGGAGAGAAAGGGAACTGAAATTGCCGATGGTTAAAAGGTATTTTTGTTTTACTTCGGTGATCTGTGGTGGAACTGAACGGAAACATTACGACACTGCTTTACCATACGGGCACAGACACACACGTGCCGCAAAGGGGGCAGGAACTTTCGTTGTTTCCAAGAAGCTTGTGTATGGCTGTTGTTTCTTTGGTTTACCATAGGCAACCAATAGGGTGTTTGTTTCGCTTTCCCAGCCTCATGGAAAGTCCTTGGGCGAACAGAGAACAGAGTAGGGGGTAGCATGTGCGGTGGGTTTCGGTTTTGGGGTTCATAAATAAATAGATGGTTTTGCGTAGGAGCGAGAACACCCTGCGAACGGGTCCCTCAAGCGGCAATAGAAACACGCACTAAGGTAAGGTACGATGATATCGATATAATCGGTCTAGCACATCCACAGGACCCCGAGAAGCAGGCCGTATGAGATTGAACCAGTTCCCGGGGAGAGAAAAATCTGCCCAAAAGGTGTACATAGCACCGTAGCAAGTTCAACAAGTCAGTACAGATCTCCTCCGGTTCTGGTAATGCCTCGTAGTAGCTGAAGGGACGACCATACGTTGAAGCTTATCCACGAGCTACAGTAGCTTACCCATCTCGACATGCAGGTCGAAAGGATCGAAAAAGTGAAACCACGGACGAATAGAATGATTTCATCTGCCATCGTCAGTGCGCATCCTTTGCTCGTTGGAGCGTTCGATTTTTCTTGTAATCAGATTATCGGAAAGGTTTCCCTCTGGCTGCCATCGTTTTCTCTTCACTCGCAACCGCCTGGAGGGGTAACACACGTTTTCCGTTGCCCATTTTCCTTCCACCTTCACACGGATGATGCTGTCCAGTGGAATCCATCGTAGGCCATATGGAAAACAAATTTAATAAATTCTATTGGACTGGCTGAACTTCGGCCTAAGGGCAGAGGCAAGCTGAATCGGATACGGAGCTGAACACAACAGCAGAAAAAGAAAATCAAAAGAACTAGAGCAAACTTTGTCGCGGACGTGCGCAGCGCGGCAGGACCGGAGACTTCAGCACCGATATTTCCGTACCGGAATGGTGTTCACGACCGATTGTCCTTTGTTGACCCAGAAAGTGAGTGTGTGTCGGAGGAGGAGGAGGAGGTGTGCAGGATAGGAAAAAAGGCTCCCGGATCGTTGTTAGGTCCTTTGCCGTCCCAATGGACGGATATTATCTGCTTAAAGAGTTAAACGTGCCCAACGGAGGCCTCTGGCATCGATGAATGTTATTTGCATGGGAGCGATATTGATAGGATCTCCTCGAGGAACTTTAAGGTTTGATTCGTGGGCGGTGACGTTCCCAAATGGACTGGCTTGTGCCCTAAAGCAAACAGGGATAGGCGGAGGGTTTAAAGTTCTGAATATCAAATAAGCTCTAAATGATGATGTAGCAAATGAAAAAAAAAACACATAATTTATGCTCCATTAGTCAAAGGAACTGAATAAATCGTAAGCAAATAAGAAACATATCTTTTTTTTTAAAAAGGATTTTTTTTTTACTCTTTTTACATTCAAAAAGTGTACGTCATTTAAACTGGTCCGGATGTTTTATGTATTTCTTAAATTAGAGGGACCGCCTGATAGTATGCAATCTATATAAATGTCAAATTAATATTTAAGTCGTGAACGGGACAAACCAGTGGAATATGAACGAAAGCGATAACACTTTTAAGCTGATTCGGATATGATTCGATTGCCATTTGTACAGGTTTTGGCTATTGGGCTGATGGATAAAAAGCAACAAAATGTCAACACACAGGTCTTGATTGGTGATGGGTAAAAAAGAGTTCATTCATTAATCTGAGCCATTCCTTTGATAGAGTGAGTGAGTCAATTCCCGTGGTATGGAAGTATCAACTGTTTTGGAGTTGTTTCCAATAAAAAACCAAAACCATTTTTTAAAGAATACTATCGTTCGATAGTAACAAATATTTTATAACCTTGATTTTTTTTTTTCGCACATGAGTCGCGCGTAAAGTAATTATCAGTGTCTTTCAATTCCGCAAAGATTCTACACGGAAAAGATTCAACTCTGCAAAGATTCAATTCCGCTATGAATTGCAGTGGAGTAGAATGATGCAATTCCGCAAAGAGTTGTAAAGTAGTAAGAAGATTCAAGTCGGTTGCAAAGGAGTCCGTTGCAAGAGTTGCAAAGCAGTCGAAAGATTCAACTCATGAAGAGAGTCGATTCTGATTGATAATAATACAGGAGTCGAACAGGAGATCTCTCGAGAACAGTAAACAAATGAAATGGAACAACACTGGGAGAACACTATTCTCTCGTTACAAATCATTCGAGACTCTCTCTCTAAAAAAAAAGGGCTATAGTGTGAGACGAAAGAAGTATTTGTTTGTGTTAAAAATAATGTATATTAGTAGCTGTACATTTTGTACATTACATGTACATTACATTTTTGCCATAATATTCACCATAGTGCAATGATGAATATTTCATGTAATTTCCGATCTTATAAGTAAAAGATAAGATGGAAAAGATAAACAGAAATTGCTGTAATATGCAGATAGAATTGATCGTTTGTTGTTAAATTTGTCATTAAGGACCACTTAAATCGTGTGAAGTGTGGGCCCCAGACCAGTATAGCTTTTATAATAGATCAATTGACTTGATGTATTGAAAAATGTTCGCAACTTTTTGGTGTAATGTTTTTCTTTTCCCTTTGTTTTTGCTTCTCCATACGGTTATTTATTTGCCTGCAAGAAAGATTATTCATTTCTGAAAATAAAAGAAGCAAGTGCAAAATAACAGCTTACAAAAAAACACTAAAAGAGTTGTTTGAAAGGGTATGATAATGGCAGACTCTTTGTGTGTGTGTGACACTTATCCTTGATAAGCAATAAAAACCGTGGCATGAAGAGAGGAGCCGAGAGATAATAAGACAATCATTTTTTTAAATAGTCCTTCACCAGTGGTCGGCAAACTTTGTAGCCCCAAGATTCCATTTCAATGGATATACTCGTAGCTTTTCAAGTGCAGCAACAAATAAAAAAACCGAATAGTAAAATATTTGAAAATTTTATTACATGTGTGAAAGAAAAAGAGTCGTGGGCCATGCGGTAAGCAGCCTCATGTTGCACCAGTCTCGGTGCCCCAATGTCCAGCCTTCAGGGGGCCCTAGTCCCTAATACTCTGTCAACTTGTATACATAGTGCATACTATAGACCAGCGGTCGGCAAAGTCCGCGAAAAGATTTGACTGATTTTGAAAGATGGGAAGAAACGATCGTATACAAATTACTGAAGATCTTCTAGTATACCATATTAAACCATCGTAATTTTTCAACTTTTAATTAAAGATACTGAACGGTCCATCATTCCATAATACCTTAATTATAAGTTGAAAAAGTACGATGGTTCGAACTCGAGGTCAATAACACCGTGGCTTTTGCATGAAAAAATATGCCATTTTCGACCGGCTGTAGAAAAAAACTTACTTACTTACTTATCCGGCGCTACAACCGCTTTGCGGTCTTGGCCTGCCTCAGGAGTGTCCGAAACCGCTCACGGTCTCAAAAACTAGGAAAAAACTAGGAAAAATAATTTCTTTACATTTTCATCTGTTTAAAGGGAATTATTTCACATCACTTGCACAAATAAGTTCAAGACTTTGCAAATTGCCTTTCGTCAGTTATTAGAATTCCAGGTTCCACCATGGTGGACGAAGACAAGCATGATTTAAGTTCTACCTTTGATTTTCATCAATTCCTCCAAAGTTTTCGCAACAAAATTGTTAGAGTAGAGTTTTTGCATGACGTTGGCGTAGAAAAAAAATCGATGGGACACATGTGACGGATGTTGGACCAGTTTGTGGACTATGGTGTTATATAGAAATTCTGTCGAAATTCACCTGAAATGATTGCATTGAAATTTTGCGTAATTGTTTGCCACTGCGAAGCCAGTGGATGCGATTTCTAATTCCTGATTTGTTTCTTCATGTTTCCCAGGTATTATTTTACTGTTTGGTGGGTTGCATCTATATCCCGGTCCAGCTAACGCAGTAATATAGGCAATTGACCTGAACCTCTGTCTCCATTTCAGCTTTATTTGAATTGAAACCTCAAAAATGAACCTGGGCTTTCTTTCGATGCTTTGATTGTTGCCTAATAGTGCCAAGATGTTGGCGACCGAAATGCCAAAACGGGTATTACTTATTATATACGACGTCCACAAACTTCCGCACGGAGTCCATTTTGGACGCTACGGGGTGCCGTTCTTTGATCGCGTAACAGGTTGGCTGATAAGTCCCCGGTCTGACACATAGATGGCGCCGCTATTATTAAATGCATATTATTTTTATATAGTCTTCTTCTTTGGCTCAACAACCGTTGTCGGTCAAGGCCTGCCTGAACCACTAGTGGGCTTTGGCTTTCAGTGACTAATTAATTTCCCCCATAGCAGGATAGTCAATCCTACGTATGGCGGCACGATCTATTTGGGGATCGAACCCATGACGGGCATGTTGTTAAGTCGTACGAGTTGACGACTGTACTACGAGACCGGCTTTTTTATATAGTACCAACCTTCAAATGATTCGTGTCAAAATTTGACGTCTGAATGTCAATTAGTTTGTGAGACAGAGCGTCTTTTGTCAAGCAACTTTTGTTATTTTGTTGTTCCACCAAGACAACGCACCGTGCCACAAGTCATTGAGAACGATGGCAAAAATTCATGAATTGGGCTTCGAATTGCTTCCCCACCCACCGTATTCTTCAGATCTGGCCCCTAGCGACTTTTTTCTTGTTCTCAGACCTCCAAAGGATGCTCACAGGAAAACAAATTGGCTGCAATGAAGAGGTGGTCGCCGAAACTGAGGCCTATTTTGAGGCAAAACCGAAGGAGTACTACCAAAATGGTATCAAAAAATTGGAAGGTCGTTATAATCGTTGTATCGCTCTTGAAGGGAACTATGTTGAATAATAAAAACGAATTTTGACAAAAAAATGTGTTTTTCTTTGTTAGACCGGGGACTTATCAGCCAACCTGTTACGCTTTTGGCCATTCACTTTTTGGCCATCATGGTTAGAGTTCGACTGATAAAGGAGTCAGATTTTGTCTGCTAACTAATGGGATGCTACTACTCAAAGTACAATTAACGTGTTGTTAGTGCGGGTCAAAATAAACCCATGCAATATCGACAATTGTTGTCCACTTTTTAATGTAACCGTCATGTAATATTAACATTATTTTAACACCACAATAAGACTACCGGAATGAAGGTTGCATACGAAATTTTCTGATTTATATTTTTATATATTAATTTTTTTAGTAGGTATTATCAATATTGAACCATTCTTGGATGACACAATTATAGGAAAACAGCAATAATACCAATCGCATTGCTTGATATCATTAACCAATTATTTTGTTTCTAAAATTATTTAATGTAATAATTAAATCATAATAATAGAAACCCCGCTTTCTCCTGGCCCGCGGCTTTGGATCATTTACTAAATTTGGCATTTGCCTCAAAAGTTTGCCGACCGCTGCTATAGACTATCAATCTACGGGGCCCCAGGCGACCACCTAGTCTGCCTACCGTTAGATCCGCCGCTGTGAAGGAGTCAAAAGAGTCCATTTAAGATTCAACTCTTGTAACAGAGTGAATTGCTTTGAGCCACTTTTTTTAAAGTTTCACAAATCGCATCACTAGTCTAGATACATTATGGCTGCTTTGTCGCAGAAAAACAAGGCAGGACGTTTTAATTAAATTTTAAATCTAACATAGTTGTAAAACGGTTTTAAACAGTAAACGGCTGAAATTTGTTTCATTAATTCAAATGTTGATCTTCCGGCTTCATTTGTTTTGTTCAACAACTCTGGTCTGAATGGTATTTATGATACATAACGCCTAAAGCTATACTAGGTATAAAAAAATATTCCTAGGTTAACAGTTTGCATAAGTCCAGGCGCTCAGTAAAAGCTTTCCAGAGATTTTATTTGTTTGTATTAGTCATCGGTGGAATATTTCGATGAAGCTTTCTCTACTAAAAATTCTTATTTTTCAAATATATTTTAAAATATATTTAAAATAGTGACAAATTTCAGTTAAATAATTTTAGCTTTCAAAATGAGAGCAATAAGAATTGGAATCGAAGGGGAAATTGATCAATCGGTTAAATAAAGGCATGTATAAGTGCTCTGAAAATAATCATTGAATGTAGGCGCAATATTTCACCTGTTCTCTAAATAAATGCTACAAAAGTATCATCCATAGATGAAAGGAAGCATTTTCCACCCGTTCTGAGAACAGAATTGTAGAACGAATCTCAAACGTTTCCAAGTATTGCTTCAGAACAACTAAAGTTCAACCATCGAACTCTTCAGTCGATGCGACCAAT
Organism: Anopheles arabiensis; assembly: GCF_016920715.1. Lineage (NCBI taxonomy): Eukaryota > Metazoa > Arthropoda > Insecta > Diptera > Culicidae > Anopheles > Anopheles arabiensis. The sequence goes on from NC_053518.1 coordinate 42,162,700, forward strand.
CTTGGTTGAGTATATTTTTATAAGAAGAAAAATGCCGATGGGGAGTAAACACATCGTTGCAACGAGAACATTATACCGCACAAGCAATAGCGTTGTATCGAATGTCAAGACGTGCACTTGAAGGCTACCATCGTTATCGGAACGAGGGGGGTAACAACTCAAACCATTCGAATGGCTTCGCGCGAATTATGATCGGACGGACGGGCGGGCGGGTTTGGTGTTGTTACTTACCTGCGCAGCAAGGACGTGTTGTGTTTGTCATGCTTCCGGGCGAGATAGAGCAGCCGCTTGATGAGGGTAATGAAGAGCAGAACGAACAGCACCACGAACAGTGCCTCGATGACGACGAACAGCACAAAGCCGAAGGAATCGGACGCGTGCCACCAGTGCGCGGGCGATTCGACCATCACGTTGTACACGAGCGGCGTCGAGGTGGCGCACAGGATGGGCAGAAACCAGCTCAGCCCAATGCTGCCCGAGATACCGGTGGCCAGGTTGGTGGCGGCAATCAATTTGCGGCTCGGGCCGTGCAGCTCCGTCGTCACCAGGACGGTGATGGCGACCAGGGTCGAGGTGCTCAGCAGCAGAAAACCGGACAGCAGAGCCATCACCAGGGCGTACCATTCCTGGAACGGTAGGCGAGAAAAACACATTTTAACCTTTTCTGTTGTTCGCCATAACGATGCTTGTGTGTGTGTGCGGGAAACATTTTCCGTTCGTGTTGTTGACCACCATCACTGTTGCCACGAGAAGATCACAATTTTCTTTTCCTAGAATAGAACAAAATGCCATTCGAAAGTGACAGCTTCTGTGGGGAGCAGATTGTAAACCCGGATCCTGTTGCATACCCCCCGGATTTTAACGCTAGGGACAAAGTATGATGTCTCAAATGGATAGCAAATGCAATGTCATCTATCCCAATTAGCTGCTATCTTAATGTATCGGACACAAGACGCACGTGTACAGTCTACGCATCAACTTCAACACCACGATGGTCGATAATTTCCTACCAAGCAGTTCGCCAAGTGTACATTACCTTTCTCAAACCGTCCAGTGGGACATTTCACGGACGTTTAGGTAGGTCAAATTAGTAGCTCCTGTATCATGATCCGGTAGCACTCAATTAATTTCTTCATGATAAACGATGACTGGTGATGCTCTCAGCGCGGCATCGTGAATGGAGTTTTGTGGTTTTGAAGCAAGCGTTTCGAGAGATTGATGAACATTGAGAGTAGCTCTGAAGTGGGATTAGCTAGTTAAGACGGACGAGGAGCCGTGTAAATGCTATTTCCCACAATGCTTGCTTGCCGGTGCAAGTATGTGATAACATGGAATTTGTTCTCGATTTGCAGCAGTCAGCGATGAGGATGTTCGTCAGCGCTCCTAAGTTCGAAATCCTAAATCAAGCAGACAGCCGCACAGTTCTGCGGTTAAAATAACGCTTCCCGGAAGGATCCGGATATCGCGCCGTCAAAGGAAAGCGATCGTTTGATATCTCCATTTCCAACATTTCATAGTTGACATCCAACATTTCAATAGACAATCGTTCATTGTAAATTTTCAAATATTGGTGCAGGTAAGTTCCGATCTGTGAAATTTTATTGCGGTATCAGGATACGTTTGTAAATTTCCACGAAAGCCAAGCGTGGCATAGTTTGTGCGATAAAATAGCGAAATTTTGCGTCACTTTCTTGTAGTCATATCACAATAACCTTATGTCCTTTGGCAGCCTCCTGGAATTGGTTATCAATCACATGAAAATGAAATTTGTTGGCCAGTTACCTTGGTGTACGATCGGCAGAACAGGGGTTGGGCACGATCGATGAATAGTTGGGTTGCGGCAATGATGAAACACGTTCATTCAAAGCACTTTCCCCATCAATCCGGTGCACCTGTCCGAAATGGGAACCATACCGTACTACCGAGCTTACAACACATTTACGGTCGGTGACTGTTACAGGAAAGTTTTCTCCACATAAAATGAGGGTTCCACTTCAAGGAAAATGATTTGAAAAATGGGAAAACTTCCCCCCCCCCTCCCTCCCAACGGGTGTGCGTGCCACGTATGTGAGGAAGGGGTTCTGCTGGTTTTGGGGTGCAAAACAGCGGAACCGAGCAGAGTGGTAATGTTTTATGACGCAAATTGAGTGAAAATGGTAGATTTATAGGCCAAACAAGGTGTGGAAAATGAGATGGCAGCGTCGATTTGGAGACATCAAATTACTCGCTGGTATTAGCCCGGTAGAGGGCCTGCACAAAAATTAACATATAAATAGGGCCATTTAATTGAGTGGTAATGGAGAGTTATCATTTTGGACGCGGTCAAAAAGGTTTGTGAAGCAAGACACGCTGTGTATCGATAAGTGGAGGTGCTATTAGCAGGAAACAATATCCTTTTTAGGTGACATAAATAATTCGAGGCATTTGATTGCTCTGAAAAAGAAAGTTTTTCGACCTTTCTTCTAGGTGGCACACAGAAAATGAAACAGTTATAAATTGCAAGAGGAAAAAATCAACAGCAAACGCAGCAAAAAAAGCCCCTCCATAGGGTTCACTTTTGTGAAATTCATAAGCAATATTTGTCAGCCGGTGCATCCCCAGTTTTTGTTTATTCTACCATTGCTGCTTGATATGTGACTTTGATTCAACTTTTTGCTTTCAGTCGTCTTTAAACCAAAAGCAAGTACGCTGCAGACGGTACGGTAGAAGCCGTACGCTTCTGAGCAGTAGCAAGATCGTCCAAGATAAAGCGGATGACATGTCACAAGCTGCAAAGCTCTGCAACGAGGACGGATAGAAATTGTGAGTGAAGTCAAAAGAAGAATATGCTGTTTTATTTATTTTTTTGTTAAAACAAACATGACAGCAAAAGGTGACGTTAGTACGCGGGCACGTTCATACTCTAACGACAATTCGTTTTGAGAAGATATAAAACGTTTAAGCGTAGCAGCATGACGAATGATGATGTGAAAAACGGTGCAAAATACACGGATGCAACTGTGCTAAAAACGAAAACGTGCTTTTTGCGTTTCTATTCGCTCGTGCTGTTTTAAAATCGAAGCGCTAGAAAAAGGAAAATAAAAGTGTAACAAAAAGGAAAAAAACCAAAAAATGGGATAGTAGTATACTTAAAAAGTAGAAAGCATAAAACAGTACAATAATATGAATAACAAATTATGCATTGTTGTGAAAAGGATAGAATCGGTAAGATCTGATGGCACTTTTTGTAGAAAAAGAGGTGGCTTTTTGAAACTGGTAAAAAATGTTGATATCATTGATAGAAAAAAAATCCAAATGTATTTTATATCATCTTTAAATGATATAACCTTGTATGTAAGCATTTAACTACAAAAAAAAACAACGAATCGTGTAAATATGATCTTTCCTCCGACTTCGTTGAACGTACCACCTTCACCATAACGCCACTAAACGATAGTTAAATGACTATTTCATCTACCCATTAGCCCATTGTTTTGTACTACCAGCGTGTGCTCCTCTTTTCAGTGGAGTTGACGATGATAATAACAATGGCTGGTTTTGTGGCACCAGCTGGTGCAACCGGTGCATCATGGTCCCATTGTAATGCAAGTGGTTTTCTTGTTTGCCTGTGCAACGGTGTCAATGCTAACCTAGCAAGCTTGTAAGAGGCAGCCTGCGAAAGGATGCAGTTTCCTCTTATGAAATCGCACACAGCCCAACCGGTCTGCTGCTGTTTGGATAATAAATAAGCAAAATTTATTGAAGGAATGAGATGTCTATGGGCACACCCGCAACTAAATAACTCAAGCTGTGGTAAAGAAAGTGGGCTAGAGGGCTCAGTTACATCGAACGGTGACGGTGTGCAGGAAGAGAAAGGACGAAAATGACGATTGGTTTTTGATGTATGTGTGCAATAGGAAATCTGGTGCGCTTGTTGACTTAAGGCCAGGTCATTGCCGGTGGTTTGAAGCAGGCTTAGGATTGATTGTTTTACGGACTAGTTCACATCATTTGATGTATGTTGAGAAGAGAATGCAAGCAGGCATATAAGTAGTGCTAAATTATAATGCATATGATATACTTTTGTCATGATTTTTGAAACAAAATAATGTGAAAATTTAACATGTTTAGAGTTCATAATAATAAAAAATGCTACTATAAAAAGCAAAAAGAAAATGATAAATGAAATCAATAAATGATTTTTTAGGAAATCATATGGCGTATTACTGTTTTATCTAATTTTGCCGAGTAACTTTTTTTTTTATTTCAGGTTACAAAAGATACATAAACCTGCGATTAAAGTACTTTTTATCACACTTTTTTTTCTTATCCTTAAGTCACATTTCTGTACCGTGCTTGTGTGGATACTAGCGTTGTGTTATTGAAAAATCAACCTTTATTAAATGATATTTCAACATAAATAGTCCTAGACAACCTGAAAGCAAGTATTTGTAATTGCCTGAATTTATTATTTGGAATTTTAAGCAGCAATTAATAGATGTTGGAAATTACAATTACCCACACATTTATGAAGATTCCCCAACTTATGTATATTTTGTAAACGACTTTTCGAATAAAATTGATCCATTTTCCACAATACTTTAAGTTAAAATAAACGATATAATGGATTTTGACTCTTCCACTTGGAAGAGTGTACAGTCTTTCTCCGATTTACGTGTTTTTTTAAAATTTGACAATTCTTACGTTAAATTGGCACATTTTCCTTCAACAATTTCTTCAAAATAAATTTTCAGTTATGCTAAAAGTTTGAAATCGCAAAATATATACAAATAATCGAATCTTCTATACGAATTGTATGAAATCAGTGAAAATGCACTTTTAAAAATTGAATTAAATCATAAATAACTTTTTATCATCCTTATTTTGGCTAAAAAACCTTTTCATTTGCATTTTGTGAGGGTTTATGCGAGATACAACGTGTTAGTTTTTCAGCGCAGTTCAAGTTGATGCCTAGGCAGTTGTATAGTTTTGTATATGAGGGTGTTTGTAATGGTATCATTTTATATAAATCTAATTTTATCTAATCTACTCTAAATCTAAATCTTAAAACTAATATCTAATTCAAGTCTATTTTTAATGTAGGGAAATTCATGTTAATCAAAGAGGTTTCTAATCATATCAAAATGCGATGCTTGGCTAGTGGTTCGAATATGTATCGTATTGTGATAAGCTATTTCATCTAGGCTTAGCGTATTTCCTTTGTTATATAATTCAATTGATCGAATGCCGTAGGGTTCGTTGAGTACCATCCTTAAAATTTTGTTGAGACTTGCTTGTAGACGCTTACGATGGGAATTTGCGCAGTCATTCCAAATAGTAATTGCGTATGTTATGGCAGGTAATATTATGTTTTTATAGATCGCTAGTTTGTTAATCTGGGAAAGCTTAGATCTTCTATTAATGAGTGGGTATAATTTTTTGGTAAATATTATACATTTAGTTATAAGGTTGTTTATATGATCTCGAAAGAGTAGTTTTTGATCGAATATTATTCCTAGATATTTAATTGTGTTAGACCATTCGATGGTAGAGTTGCCTATTTTAATATTGTTACCTGTCGGTCTAAGAAGTGCTGTTTTCATTCTATAGGGAAATATTATTGCTTGTATTTTGTCTTCATTAAGTTTCAGTTTCCACTCCTGGATGTATTTGGTTATAATATTAACACATTTCTGGGCCCTGTTTTTGAGTTCGTTTACAGTTCTTCCCTTAACTGCTATGGCCGTATCGTCGGCGAAGAGAAATAGTTCACAATAATGAGGAAGAGGTGGTATGTCTGATAGGTATATCATGAAGAGTGTGGGGGCCAGAATACTTCCTTGTGGAACTCCAGCCGGAATGATGGTGTTTCCAGAGAACTGTTTACCTAACGAGACTCGAAAGGATCTCTGGCAAAGATAACTCCGAATCACTTTAATGATGAAGGTTGGAATACCCTTGTTGATCATTTTTGAGAGCAGCCCATCATGCCACACGTTGTCAAAAGCTTTTTCAAAGTCTAGCATAATGACAGCTGTGGACCTTGCATGTTGTTTGTTGTGCTCGATAGTGTTGCGCAATCGAACTAGTTGGTGTATAGTCGAGTGACCCGGTCGAAAACCGAACTGTTCGGGAGGAAGGATACGCAGTTCATCAATTATCTCTCTCAATCGCCAATGAATGAGTTTCTCGAAAAGTTTGCCTAAAGCCGCTAGCAAACTGATGGGTCTGTAGCTCGCTGGTTTTGTCGGGTCTTTCCCCGGTTTTAGAATAGGAATGACTTTGGCGCATGTCCAACATTCTGGGAAATAGCCAAGCTCCATGCACCTCGAGAATAAATTTGCCAATAGTTCTAAAGCACGTGTGTTTAGCTTTTTGAGGAGTAGGTTGATGATGGAATCAAAGCCTGGTGCCTTCATATTTGACAATGTTCTCAGCGTAGCTTTAACCTCGTTAACCGTTATTCTGGTATCTGATGGGATAGTTATCGTTGGTTCATCAAGACTATGAACAGTAGAAACAACAGAAACTTCACGGTGACTGTTAATGTTATTTCCAATTTCATGAGCACTAACGAATTGTTTAGCAAGTGTGTCGGTTTTTACTGTAGCCTCTATCAGCGTTTGACCATTGACAGTAAGCGGTGGAATCGGTCTTGGTTTTTTTGCACAAACTTTGGCTATTTTCCAGAAAGCATTAGAATATGGTTTAAGCTTTTCTAAATGGTTTGCAAAGTTACGGTTGCGAATCTCATCAACTTTGAAGGAAATTAATCTACTTAGAAATGACGCTTGCTGTTTAAAAATGATATTTCCGGTTCGCTGATGTTGCCGTCTCAACATATTTCTCTTACCGATGAGTTGCTTAGTCTCTGTATCGAGTTGGATTATCTTGTTCCTGATTATAACTTCAGGTATACACTCTTTTTCAGCAGTCTTTATGGCCCTTTCTAGAGTTTCGATAGCCTCATCGATGTCGGAAGTTGTTTGTACTTCCGTGCTAGCGATGTGTAGGTCAATAACTTGACCGAATCGAGCCCAGTCAGCTTGATGATAGTTGAAACGCTTTGTTGGTGGATGTATAACTGCGCTGCTATCGATTTCGGTCAGTACCGGAAAGTGATCCGAATTTAAGTCATCAATTGTTATCGGTTTGCTGATAGTGGTATTAGTTATGAAAAAATCAATTATACTCGGGTTTCCTCGGTGTGGGATATGGGTGTAGCTGTCTGGGTATTCAAATGTAAAACTCCCGAGTAGTGATAATTCTGAAAGTATTGCTCCATTTGTGTTGTTTTTGACATTACCCCAAAGTGTGTTTCGAGCGTTCAGATCAGCTCCAATTATCGTACGGGTATTGGTATTAAGCAATGTTAGGAGATCTTTTTTGAACAAAGGTGCCGTACCGCTGGAAGGCGAACATTGTTTAGGACAGTAGGCCGATATTAGATTAAATTTTCCAGTTAGCCCTTCAATTTTAATACCTATTGCCTCGATGACGCTGGTATTGAAATGTGGGAGTAAACTATGTTGAATCGATTTCCTGATTGCAATCGCTACTCCACCTCCTCTTGTTTCCCCCGGCCGATCGAGTCTGTGTATGATAAAGTTTCCGATGAAAAGGTTCAGATCCGGTTTAAGAAACGTTTCCACCAGAAGTGCAATGTCGATGTTCTGTTGGTGAAGAAAGTCATTCAGTGGTATAGCTTTGGCTTTTACCGATTGGGCGTTCCATATTATAATTCTTAGCTTATCCATAGGTGATGATAAGTTCACCTAGAACGGCGATTTGATCGGCCTTTGTTTTGCAGGCACGGAGCTTTGAACTCATTTCTTTAAAAATTTGCAAGAGTGTAGTTGTGTCGTGTAAGTTTTCGTTTTCAGTGGGTATCGGTTCAGGAGCCACTTTCTGTGCGTCAATCAAGCGTTGAGCCAGGTTGTACTGGAATCCCGGCGGCACTTGCATGGCGTGGTTTTTTTTGAGGCAATGCGGAACTGGACGGAGCAGAAGACGGCATGCCTGCGGAGGAAAATGCACTTGTGAGGAGAGATCCGGAGGAGGAGCTCTTGGTTTTTCGGCAGCAGTATGGTGTCTGTGGCCGCGCTCATTCGCCAGTTTGCGTATTTGTTGATATTTGGCACGCTGGGGGCATTCCACATCGCGCGCTCGATGATTGGCTCCGCAGTTGGCACATTTTGCAACTGTACTTTGAGGATTGTTTGCGTTACAAGTGTCAGTAAAGTGGGGTTCCGCGCAGATCGCACAACGGGGAAGGATGCGGCAGTTACGGGTGCCATGTCCGAAACCTTGGCATCGCAGACATTGGGTGGGACCTTTGTGGCCGCCTCGGTAGGATTCCCACTTGATGATTACCGATTGGATCGTTCGTACTAGTGTTGGGAATTTCGTTAAAAAAAGGAACGGAACGGAACTAGTTCATTTTTCAAAAGAACGGAACGTGAACCTGGGGTGCAAAAGAACCGACCCAGAGCTTAGAAGCCAAACTGTCTTCCAGGGGGGGGGGGGGGGGTATCATATCGGACACCAAATCTAGATGGGTTCAACCTATTCCCAGTAAGCTGTACCAGCTGTGCTAATATAAAGCATGCATTTATTATCTACCATTTTTTAAACTTTTTATATGCGACGACCATTTTCGGTCAAAGCCTTCCTGTACCACTAATAGGCTTGGCTATCAGTAACTTATTAAATGCCCATAGCAGGATAATCATCCCAGTGTATGGGGGCCGATGTTATTGAGTGCTACGAGTTGACGATTGTATCACGAGATTGACTAATTATTTGAATTTCACTTACTATTTAAAACAAATAGTTTTTTCACACAAATCGTTTACAAGATCACAGCACTCAAACGGTTGTCGAATGGAACAGAATGCTTCAAATCGAATGGCCAAATATTGGAATCATGCCGAGTGCCAAGATCATGTGGACATCGTGGCATAAAAAATAAATACATTTTATTTTTCGTTGTCCATACTCGCATATCATAATACATCTTTTCCAACCCGTTCTGCCATATGAGTATTAATTTAAATTTTATAATAGTTATTTGTCTAGTTTAGACTAGCTAAATTATAACAAAAAGTAGAATAGATGTTACAAATTGCACCATAATACCAAATGCAACACCCTTTTGGTTTCACTTATCACGATTTTTATATACGATACCCGACGAAGTGCGATGAATATTCCTGTGAGCATGGGAGAGTGCACAGGCAACACATACTGTATGCGAGAAAGAGTGAACAGTTATCTTGCATGCAGCAAGCAACAGCCGGACAAAGCCGGTTTTTTCAAAGAACGGAACGCACGAACGATAGCACCTTGCTAACAATATTGAAGCGGCAAAGACCGGAACGGAACGGAGTGAACAGAAAGAACGAATTGAACGGAACGGAATGAACGGAAAGAACGGAATGAACGGAAAGAACGAAATGAACGGAACGGAACGGAATGACGGAATGAACGGAACGGAATGAACGGAAAGAATGGAATGAACGGAACGGAACGGAACGAACGGAAAGAACGGAAAGAACGGAATGAACGGAACGGAACGATTTTGTATGAAGGATCGGAACGGAACGGCCTACATAAAGAACGGAACTTTTTACTAGGTTCGGACCGGAACGGCCAACACTAGTTCGTACAGCTAGTTCATGTTCATTGAACACGAGCCTCGTTTGAAGTGGGCAAGATAGAGCTGTTGATGGTAATTTTGGTTTGTTTCATCTCTTCTCTTGATGCGATGAACTTCCGTTACCTCTAGCTTATAGCTGATTATAAGTTCATCTATGATATCATCTATTTCCATTAGTGGGAGACCTCGAATGACAGCTTTGAAGGGTCGATCCTCTTTCAAATCATGCGTGAAGAACTCAGCTTTTTGCTTTCGAGCATGTTGATTATTGTACGATGATCAGCAAGATTTTTTGCGAAAATCTTGGTTCCTATACCACTGAGTTGAAATTCAGCGTATAGATTTCTAGCTTGCAGCTCCGGGCGTAGGGAGGCAAGAGACAGAGATTTAACCACAATAGGTGGTAATCTTGTATTGGTTTGTGTGGTTTGCTTCGGGGAAGCAGATGTTGAGGCACCATCGTTGACGATGGGTTGAGCGTTTTGAACGCGCTTTTGTCCTTTGCGATGAACTTCGAAGAATTCACCAGTATCCATACTAGTATTGGTAAGAGCCTCTCTTTCTTCCACACTGTTTACCACATTTATTTTGGAGCGTTCTCTCGAACTCTCGCTGTTCGATCGCGATCGGTTTTGCTCATTCTCTTTTCCTCTGTCTCTTCTCTTCATTGCGCCAGGCCAAATGGCAATACTATCTCGAAGTTGCTATTGTAGGTGTTTGTCGTACGCGCGCAGCAACCGAAAAACACGTCCGAACTGTTCGACAGCTCGTACGCAACTGTCTAAAAAATCTGCTATTTGACTTACGCAAAATTTTGAATTTCGCGAATAGCCCTGGAACGCATTATGCGGGTAACAAGCGTAACGGAAAGACTGTATGGTGTATTGAGATTTGACATATGACTCTTTAGACTTCGTCTCAAAGCAAGGGGACATTTTTTCGGTCCCAGATACAGTCGTTTGGCGGCGGTCCCCCGTGGTTGAAAATCGCCTTATAGTATGCAATACGCGTGACAAAATTAACTGAATTCTGGTTATCTTTAAAGCTCATGCATGTATTAAATAACTTATATAGCTTATGAGTCACAATACTAAAAAAAATCAATAAACCAGGAAGCACACCATGCATCTTATTCATTACAATGAATGGGTTCAACATTATAGCATACGCCTCGTTAATCAAACTGAAAACACGCTGCCTCAGTCAGAAACGAGAGGCGTAATTAATTTTCATTCATAGCAGCACCAAGCCAAACTCAGGTCGGTCTCTGCTCAGAGAAAGGGGCAGCGTAACGTGCGCAACACGAATGCTCGTCAGTTGAATATTAAATTTTCATCGAGACCAATTTAATGTGTCAAAAGGACAGCCCAGCACACCATGGCGGACTGCGGGTGCTTCCTTCGGGATTTTCCACCCAGATTAGCATGTCAACGACATGCTCAAACGGAACCGGATCGATTTATTGACTTGCAACGGCACTTGAACCGTGACTGCAAGCGAATCGTAAGTAATTGACTTTCAATCACATTTATGCAACCCACGTCTGCCGGGGTCAACTACGCTGTGTACGGGTGCATCCCGATATGTGCGTGATGAAGGGCTTTAATTTATTTATCTATACAACGCCTCGAACCGACGCACTTCCCCCCCTCTACGATGGGCATGATAGATCTTTATGTACTGCCGGATAGATCTTTGCTTACTGCTGCTACCACTTCTTCAGGTGGGTTATCATAACAGGCAACTACTACTAGTTCACCGTGTTGGATGCGAGACATATTTAATAAGGTTAATTATCATCCGTATGAGCGTCTGGTCTGGCCGTCTGCTGACCGGAGGCTGAAACTGTTTACCGAAATGAACGCCGGAAAATCTCATAAACCGAATGGTTGGGTTGGTGGGAGGATAAGATGCTCTTTGATGGCTTTATCACTTCTGGCTGACATGCTGACGCAGAAATGGTACGTACAAGCGCAAAGATTAAGACGTCGCACGGCAGAACAGTGGTCGAGAGATTAGAGGTAACAACGTGGGCAGCTTGGAACAGTTCGCTAATTTCCTGTAGCTTTTAGGGATTATCCGTTTCCGTTCGATGCGGTAATTGATAGGTTTTTGATTGAAAAGCATCGACCGGGGATGGAAAGTCTTGCTTGGATTGAGCGAAGGTTCAAATGTGGCTGACGCAGTAAGAGACATTTGATGGTACTTTGTCAAAAACATGATTTGGTTATTAATAGCGTACACCAATCGCTGACCTTTCTTTTGATGAAATGAAAATAAATAAATGAACAGATTGAAAAAAACCATCATCAATTGAATGGTTATAGACGTTTCTCACCATAAGGAAATGTACACATGCAAAAGTAACAAAAAGATCATTTCATTAGACGTGTTTAGTTCTATTTTTATGGATCACTGTTAAGAGGTTGTAGTTTTTTTGTTTGTAAAAAGTTATGAAATAACACAATACTCCTGAGTTCTTGCTTATTTTCATGGTTATAGTCAAGGAGTGCGTAGGAACGAGGTCAAGTTCAAGACCAATTAGCCAAAATTGGTTTGGCCATCTTGGATGCTTTTTGACAGCAGAAAGCCCTGGAAAACTCATCAAACCCTAAAACCTTTATTATTAAAAGAGGCATCAATATATTTGGTGAAACATTCAATAACCAATTTACAATTTTCTTATGATCACCAGACCAATTTATCATTTTTATCACAATAAAAATTTGAATCGAAAAGGGCTCTTAGATGTCAAACTGTCTGTAACGAACTTTTGGTTATAGTACTTACACTTTTTCCCGGCTTTCACTCAGTTTTCAATCTGAACAGCATTATTCAAAACTTGCCAGATGTTTTTCAACAGCTGTCATTACTTGTGACAGCTGGGCTGTTAAAAAACCTCACGCGATTGTTGAAAAACGCCGTTTATATAAGAAACTAACCCTGAAAACAGTGTATATGCCTATTGTGCTATAAAGAATCTGCAGTCACAAGTTTTTTGAGCATTGTAATAAGTGTTGGGGCAGGTTACAAATACAAGTAAGAAAAAAGTATACTGGAAAAATATGTCAATTTAATTTAGTAACCTATTGAAAATGAAAAATTACACAATATATTTCAAAACGTATAATGTAAACAGATTAAGAAAAAATGTCGCGCAAACGAAAATAATCTACTCCCTGCTGCAATGACATTCAATAGTACGTAAAAAAGAATAATGGAAAAAAAACTTCACAGGTGCTAAAAAAAAGCTCATAATTACCTATGTTCATTATATGTTATTTTACTATTAAAAATAAAACAGTAACAGTATGACTCGCAACAATGTAAAACTCAGCATAAGAACAAAAAAAGGCAATCAACCGTTTAAGCTAACAGCGTGCGAGGGACCGTGGTAAAAGTCATGCCCCCCGGGCGAAAAATGAGTCCACATTTTGCCGCGAGTGAAATATGCAATCGACATAACCGTTTCGGTTTTATGGAACGTACAGACCAGGAACGTGCTTGCAAAATGCATCCACATTCGCTCATATCACGTACGATGGTGTGCGGCAGGGGTGCGTGCAACAGGCTTAAACGCCATCGTCGCGGTCCAGCAACGGCATAAATTATGCCGCACGTTATTTATTTATGAATGCGTGAAACATCATCCGTTATCCGGCTCGTCCCTTGGTGTTTTTTTTTTGCTTCTTCACCAGACCAATGACCAATATCTCCAACTACCTTCGCCTGCATGGTTTGCTCGTTTTTCATTGCCGTTTTGCAGCAAATGTTACCTCCGTACGGGGCTCGAGCACCAGTTGATAAAATGGTCGTCGATCCGGATTTTCGGCCTTTTAGCATGGCGGTGGTCCTTTGACAATAAGCATGCGTTCCGTTTGCAGTTGCCAGAGGGCCAACGGTGGTCACGTGTTGTGACACGTGTGAGTGCATCATCAATGTGTGTTGTCGTGCACTCGATGTTGGGGATGATGGGGGGAAAATAGCTCGCGAGAGAGATGGATGGTTTTTTGCTGATCTGCGAATTATCTCGTACGGATTTCTGTCCCTTCTAAAATTGGGAGGAAAACTGCAAACGGTAACGTTGTTTACCCCTAGTAGGTTATCTAACGTTGCCGAATAACTCCAGTGCCGGTACGCAGATTTTCTGCAAACACAAACATTCCTTCGCGAGACGCGTTTACATCGGTTACATTTCGAGAGAAGCATTGTAAGTTTATGTGCATGTAGGTATGTTTTTTTCCTCTTTTCCACACTCATACGCGAAACAGGAAAGTGCATGTCTGTGCAGATATTTGCCGGTTGGAAAGCGATGCCGATGCGTCGATTCGAAACCGATTCAGCGCTTTTATGGTCGCGAGATGAAGGTAGTGGTGCGCTAATGTGCCGGTGAGGCATGTGTGCGGACTGTTGTTGAGCATTCCCCGACGCACATTGAAATGCAGTGTGGTAAAAACCGCACGTTTCCCAGTATTGGACATTACTGGGTCTCATTATACATCGGAAAATGTGTTTCATGGAATGAGTTCATCCCCACCTGATGGAATGGGATTTTTCTCTTGAGTTTTGAAAATTTGCTACCATCCTATATCGGCAATGTAGGAATTAGCCCACGACGGAAATGGATGTTTCTCTGCGGATGTATTTCACAAGTGAATTTAAGTCTCATTTCATTCGTAGATTAATCGGTCATACCTCTCAGCTCAAAATTAATTGAAGAGTTAATTTATAAATTCTGTTAACTGTGCCTGTCGCAAATGGATAAAGATTTACATTATTGATTAGCTTATTTCATTTCATTTCATTTCATTTATTTAATACAATATCCGCCATCAAGGCTAAATATAATAGACTTAAAACTAATTTAATTTAATTTAGCTTGTGGACAAATTACGTTTAATGCATGGTTCAAATTCATAACACATCACGTATAATGGATCCATATAGTCAAAACGCGTTCAAGGGTTCCCAAATCCTGCAAAACGAGGTGTTCTAACCCTTTTAAAACGAACGAAGTTCAGATCAAGAAAAGTAGCTCAGGATAATGAAGGTGAGCGGTTTTGTAAATTTATGATAAATATAATTATGTTCACGATTGCCCGAAGTAACTTTAAAAAAAAATTACTGGGGATCTTTATTTGACTAACTGGAGAACTGCTAGACTAAGACTAAAGCTAACTTCTGGATTCGGTGCTATTTAGCTAGGCCGGTGTTCTCGGTGCTGCCAGGTTTGCCGGTCACGTTGCCATCCACGTTTATGATGATCATGTTGCCTCGGTCCGTCTGAACATACGACACTACACCTGGTCGTGGGAACCTGCTTCCAGTGGAGTTCCCGTTGGAACCTGACTCCGCGCGTGGAGTGACATCAACGGCGCGCTTGCGACCGTTTTCTTACTCAGCACCTATATCATAGCGCGTAGCGCATGTGTACATATCTATATACTTTGTGCATTGCTAGAACGTTCTTGGAATGACTCAATGTCAAGTAAAGTGCAACGGCGTAACCGATCGCGTTCCGGTAACGGCGACTATCAAGTCACGGATACGTACTCCAATACCAGTACGACTAATGAGCAGAAAGGAATTTTCATGGAAATAATATTACCAATCCCACGAGTTAGCCGTATGTGAAGATTGCTAATCGGTTGATTATCTCTGTGCTAGACCGCGCTGGCGGCTGGCGAAATTGCCTAAGGTTTAGTATAATACATTTTTCAAAGCTGACTTCAAGCAAGTTTCTAGAACTTCGCATGAATAGTGAGTTCAATATGATCTTCGGTTCCCACTTGATCTGTAGAGTTTTTGCTAATTGACAGGATAGCTTTGCATCAGCAGCTTATAATAGATGATTATCTTCCATCGTATACTGCACGGGGCCGTCTTATAGACCTTGAGCCATTTGCCGCAAGGAGACGCACAACATACAGTGCCTTTTCATCGGTGGTCATTTCAATGGTGCCATCGACTCACTGTCTCTGTTGTCCCGCATTATCTCTCCCGCAACATTTACGCATTATCTCTGCAGAAAACTCGGCTTCGATCCAGTGCTGGTCGGTCAGACCCTGTGATCCGTATGCCGGCGGAGTCCAATGCTAGCTCCGATGCAATTGACTTTGCAATATATTCAGAGCTGTTCAAATATACGGCCTCAGCATAATTTTTCGATCGAAAAAATGCCATGTACGCACACGCTAACCTGACGGCATAAGTATTTCTTTCATACCCCTACAAAAATTCGATTCCCATCAAGTTCAGTATTTAGCGTAGGCAAACTTTTTTTTTAAATAATTAATTAATGATTTTTTATCACCATAAACATTGAAAAAGAATCACAACTTTTACCAATATGCTTTTACATAACGTTTCAAAAAATAGCAGTACTTTATGGCCTTTTTTTGAAATTCGATAATCTCCGCAGCAATAATCTGCGTCAAAACTTTTGTAGCATAGTCCATTTTGCTCGTGAGCGCCAGTTATAAAAAAAACGGTAAAATGAACCACGGCACATGAGTCCATGGCAAAATGAGTGTCAAATGATATCAACACAACAACCGGAGCGATCCAAGTTTTTCGATCGAAAAATGGTGCTGAGGCCGATAGATACCGGCTCATGCTATGGCCAATGTAGTGCTGCATATTAATATTACTATCACTTATCAATCACTTGAATTAAATAAATAAATAAATAATAATAATAATGATAATAATAATAATAATAATTATTATTATTATTATGCGGTACGTGCAGATCAAAGGTAAGTGCGAGTGATATTTACACGATACAAACAGCAGTGGAGTTTACTATTCTGCAGCACTCCAGAGATTATTTATATTAAACGAGTAGCATTTATATTAAGCATATTTCCAGTCTCACTAAGTAGGAGCATATTTCCATCTTCATCAACGGCCTAGGAAGTCCGAAAGTGCCAAGCTTGCAAAGCATCCACGTTTATGATGACTTAGATCGATTGAGTGTGGACTGCTATCGGAAACGAAATCGCTATCGTTTTAATGTCCTCACGTGTTGCGTTACTTGCAGTTCGATAACCGATAATTTCATTTCATTTCATTTCATTTATTAATACAATATCCGCCATCAAGGCTAATGCAATACATTAAGTTTACGGGCTCTCAGAGTACTAGCCTCAACGTAGAAAGAAGCTATACGTTAACTTACAATCTAATTAGCATTGTGTGTCGATTTGTATTAAACGCTCTATTTTTATTTTATAAAAATCAACTAATTCATTTTTCATTCCATCATTCAGTTAAATATAACCTACTTTATCTTTTAGACTAGATGTAGTATCTGCTTTAAAACTTGTTTGTCTATATGCGGGTGGATTTCATTTTTAATTATTTCTACCATATTACTGCTGAATAGCTTGATTAATTGTTTTCCCTTATTGTTATTTATTCTAAAGTCTGGTTTATCAATCTATCGAACGGCAATACTCTAATTTTGAGCTTTTGAGCTATTTCACTGAATAGTTCTCAATTCCTCTTTCTCCCTCGACAATCTTTTAGTTGAATGTTGTTAATTGTTTTTAACACAGCCGCATTTTTCACAGTTATGACTGTTGGCTAAATTATATTTAAATTTTAACTCCTGAGTGCATGCTCTTTCATCGGCCAACAAGTACATAAAGCTTTTTTGTTGCGAATTCAGTTGTTTACCATTTAGGAACTGACTATTGATTTGTGAATTATGCTTGCTGTTGGTTTTTGCATTATTGCAGTTGATAGATAAGCCATTTCTATTCTTATTGTTTTCATGCATGGATACGATGGTAGAATGTCTGAGATATCGGGTGGGTTAAATTATGAGATGAAAAATTATCTATAAAATTATGACGCTTATGAAAATTCACTTAAATTACGTTACACGTTCAGCGATCACTTGTACTCCACCATCACCGTGCTTTACTGAATTATTCCGAAAATCAACCCACACCCATTGCGCCCGCAGTTTGCGAGAAGTACAGTTTGCAGCTTGTTGACTTTTGAACGCGCTCATTCAAGCGAAGCTGTGCTTGCCTTTAGCGTGACGTGATCCGCACACTGCATGAGTGTGCAATTTATGGCAATTCAATGGAAACCCCTGACAGGGTAACGAATTTTGCTGTATGCGCGTATGCGTGTGTGTGTGTTTGTTCGTGCTCTCTGTGCACCCGGGCGCATTTAGCGCTAAAGGAAGCACATTATCCTTCCGGTAGCGACAAATGTCACGGAAACTCTCCAACGTGGAAGTTCTACACTTGAACCCTGCGCTGCCCCTGTGCTAGCAGTGGAGAGGTGTGAACGCATTCATTTTCGAGCGATTATGGTTGTTTAACAGTGTCATTGCATACTGCTACGGTGGTGTGAGAAAGCCCGGTCGGAGCGTCCATTTTGCGCAACAGTAGCATTAGTACTACCGTCCCCTTACGGGGGGATTGTATTTTGTGCAAATAGGAATCACTTCGCCTACAGAGAAGCTTGAACTGTAATCTAACTTTAATTATCTTTTGGGGACAGTTGTGAGCTTGGCGCGAAAGGGGCACAACAGATTATCCGAGTTTAAGTGCATTATGATGTAATTTGGTAATTTAGCTTTGAAACATTTAATGCTTGCAATAAGTGATTAGGAAATTAAAACAAAGTCACAGCATAATTTTAATTCGTAATTAGAAACAAGCGATGAAATTTGGAAAGCATTTTTTTCATATGTAAAAAAAACACACTGTTCGATGGAGACGCCCGGTACTTTTGAAACGTATAGAAATGTAAATTAGGTTCCATCGCACCGATTGCGTCGGATTGCGTCAGCAATTAAAAACTCTTACAAAAGACAAACTGTGTCCAACGCATCAGCCGCTACCTACGGACCGTAGCGTTAAATGAAGAGAGAAGCCTTTCGACCCGGAACACATCGGTGAACTGCTGCTGTCAGTCCGTCACTGTGGCGTGCGACGGGAACTTCTCAGTCACGGGAGCAGAACGGGTTTTTGACTTTCGGCAGCAGCAATCTGCACCTCGCCACCTCACAAAGGTTGAACGATCGTTCGAGGTCACATTCAAGTTAAAGAGTTTCTGCTCGATTTGCTGCCACGGTTGGCATGCTGTGGATAATCACGGTCTGAGCTATGCTAAAGTTCCTTCTCTGCTTGCGATGTGTGTGGGGCGGCACAGGGAGTGGAGAAAAAAAAAATACATACCACAATCAACCCAAACAGCCAGCAAGAATCTGAAACCGGGGCCCATCCGCAGCCGGTTGCTGCAAGTTCATTTTTTAAAGTGAAAACTTTGAAAGCCTAATTGAATTAGGAAAATTCTCGGGCGATAAAAGTGGAAAAGTTTGGCCGGCGGTCCGCGCGTCTGATCCAATTTCGTCAACGCCAAACCAAGCAATGCCGTTTGTGGTTTTTCTTTTGTGAGGCCGGGAGGGGGAATTAATCGACAAACAGTGGCCGGCCGGTTAGGTTGTGGAGCCCGAAAGGGTGGATTACCTTGTCGGCAGCTTAAAGTTGCGAGAAGCTGTAGGTTTTGTGTTTTGAGGAGTGAACTTTTTGCGTAAATTTGGCGCTTGAAATTATAAAAGAATAAATTAAATTCCTTTCCGGTTAGTTTAACACATAAGAGCAATCTTATGGAATGTATAAAATCGGAGCATTAGCTTTCCAATGGAAGCTAGAATCGCAAAAAGCTTTCAAATTAAGTGTGCGCCTTAAGATATGTTTCTGTTTGAAAGAACAAATAATAAAAACCATTGCTCAACAGCCTGATCTACGAATGAATGAACAATGAATTTGAAAATGACAAACAATGATAAAATTCATAGAATGATTCCTATTAATGATCATTTCTGCTTAAAGAAGCACGAGCTTTCCGTTTGCCTTTAGCAACATTCTAATTTAATTTATTGTCTCATTCCTTGAGGCTTTTCTGTTGCATCGCTCTCATACCTGTCCACACCGTCAACTGCCCCGACAGTTGAACGTGTCTACGGCAAGATCTTGGATAGAGAAGCCGAAGGAAAGGAAACCCACTCACAGACCACTTGACTTCGACAAGCAAAATGTAGCAACATTGTCTCGCAACGTCTCTATTTTTTTTTGTTTTTGTACCATTACGTTTGTTCGAAACAACGTACTGTGGAACACCTTCTCGAATGAATAGCCCACTTCAAACGATACTCCACTCGGTTCCGCTCGCCATTTGAAAATGGAACGCCACAAAGCAAGAGGCAAACAAGAGGGTTAGTGCACACACCACTGGCCGAGATTTCAAGCCGTCTAGGAGGCAGCACATGTTCGTCCATTACTCCGCACGCTCTTCGGAACGGAAAACCCGTGCGAGGGGAGGTGTTGTGCAGGTTTGTTCCGATGATAAGTGAATTGTTTCGCTTAATTGATTGTAATTTGTTGAAGCAGACGTACACAATCGTTCTGCTGAAGTGGGCGGATAGTGCACTTGGGCGGCAATGTTTTCACCGTGCTGGATAAATGCCGCACAGGCAAGACATACAGGGTGGAAGGGATTGAGTGGAAAAAGAGTGTTGTTCTCAGAAGGGGAGAGAGTGAGTAAGAGAACCATTTGAAGCGATGGTGAGCCGAACCTTAAGACGGAGCAAACATGTTTATTAACGAGGCTAAGCGGAACTAACCAAACATTGTCTGTCTAAGCCCATGCCCCACAAGACACGGGTAGCACCCCTCGTCGATCCGGCCACACAGGCAAAGAAAACAGCTGTCAAACTAATTCCGAGCATGAAATAATGCATGCCGGTAGTGCTGCAGATGCAGTTTCGTTTTTGTCGCCGTGCCAACGCGGTGCCACGCGGGTGAAGGTGGGCTCATGAGCAATGGCACTTCAGCAGCACACGCCGCCACACGCTCGAGAAGTTTAGCTTTAGTCGGTCGGCACACTGTCGCAGCACACATGTGTGCTAAACGGACAGACGAGGCTTGCTGGTGCTGCTGTTGATACTGCTGCTGCTGCTGCTGGTGCTGCTGCGGTGCAATAACGACGATAACAAAGTTTCTCGTTATTTATAAGCATTTTATTAAACGCCAGCCGTGGTAAGCTTGGGGACCGTTTATGACAAAGTCCCGGCAGATCAGTTTACGGGGGCAAGCGCTAGATTGAGGCCGAATGTGGCGATGCCGTGCAGGGCAAGTTTGCCATGCTGCAATTTACCAATGGAAGAGCGAAGCATAAATTGTACCATCAGCAGCATGAGCAACTCGTACTGCAGACGGACATGAGACGGCATATCACAGCATGAGCAAGGGAGCAAGGGTTGAAGAAATACATGCAGGGCAACATCTTCAGGCAAAATATCTTTCAGGCTATAGCAAGTGGCGAAAGATACATTCGACTGTCACATGGGAGGAAACCCGAACGCTATGCATTACATTTATTTGAAAAGAGTTTAATAAATGGCAAATGCGTCTGCAAATCGGTTGTAAAGGATTTCGAGCATTGAAAGTTTGTTTGAAAACGTCGGCTGGGGAAAACTGTTGACATGTATAACTAATTGCATTGCAGGTTGCCCTATAGCGTATATGATAACATTGTACCATTAGTTGGTGTAGAAGCGTGATAAGAGGGAATGACACTATTGCAACAAGGAAATGTAAATCAAATATTGAAGCAGTGTACAATGTTGCTCTATGGGAAAGACGTTCAGGCAATGGTCAAGAGGATAAGTAACATAAATGTCACAGGCTAGTAATGAGTTTGAAACAAATAATTGCAACTTAGTATTGCCTGCTACGCGCATGAGAGAGCCATAGACAAATTTGCTGTTTAAAATATTTTTGTGTAAAGCTTACATTACATTCATCATTTTCGTTTTTTTAAATTAAACTATAATAGTACAGACAAGATAGCAAACGCGTGTGATTTGATAGGCAAACGCATCATTTTAAACATCGAGCTGGATACAGGGTTTTCTTAGTCAGTTTCGAAAGTAAACGTTGTTATTCCCCGCTTGCTAGATGTTAATCCACATCAATGTAATACTTCCCTTACATCATCATAATTTTTAATTTCTTCAACATGATTTTCAACACGTCTCAAGCTGAATTGAGTTTGACAGTTCTTTCTGATGTGTTGAAAATCATGTGTAAAAACATAAATTTAATTTTGAAGCAAATATACCATATGACAGCTTTTGAAAACTATATTGGGTGCGGTGAATACAGGGTTTTCCAAGTCACTTTCAAATATAAACATTGTTATTCACCGTATGCAAAATGTTGTTCCACATCGATCGGTCATTTCATTTCCATCAAAATAATTTTTAATTACTAAAGTATTATTTTCAACCCGTCTCAATCTGGATTGAGTTTGACAGTTCTTTGTTATGTGTTGAAAATCATGTGTTGAAACTGAAATTTCATGTTGAAACAAATAAACTATTTGATAGCTGTTGAAAAACATCTTGGATGTGGTGAAGAACAATGTTTACATTCGAAACTGACTTGGAAAACCCTGTAATTATGTGTACATTCGAAAGTGACTTGAAACCCTGCAAAAAATACCTAAAAACCTGATTTCAGAATCCTGGATCAATTTCAACATATGATTTTTGACACATAACAAAAAAAATGTCAACTAGCTTGAGTCGTGTTGAAAATCATGCTGAACAAATTAAAAATTATTGTGATGGACATGTAAAATCAGATTGATGTGGATTAACATACGCGGTGAATAACAATGTTTAC
The DNA here is from genome assembly GCF_016920715.1 of Anopheles arabiensis. Lineage (NCBI taxonomy): Eukaryota > Metazoa > Arthropoda > Insecta > Diptera > Culicidae > Anopheles > Anopheles arabiensis. Next base: position 42,185,050 of record NC_053518.1, read on the forward strand.
ATTCGAAAGTGACTTGAAAAACCCTGTATCTGAAAAGTAAGAATCAGTAAGAACATTCCATATATTCGGGCGTTAATTGAAATGATTATAAATGTGTTGATGTGTTGAATGAATTGGCCAGTTCGTTCAGTAAAATTGTTTTACTTTAGTTTTTACATTCTTTTACGACAAGTTATCGTCCAATCAGCTTGCTCCCCTCGTTGGGTAAGTTTTTTGAGAGGATAATTCTTGATCGCTTACAGAGCTGGGAGTCTGAGGTTAATTTTATTCGACCGGAACAATTTGGTTTTCGACAGGAACACTCAACCGTTCATCAGCGTTTACGAGTCAAGAGTTGCATCGAACAAAACAAAGCAGATTCAAAATTCACAGCTGTTGGATGTTGCGAAAGCATTCAACAGCGTTTGGCATGGTGGGCTTTTACACAAACTGGTTGATTTTGATCTTCCAGTTTATCTATTTAAAATTATTAGCAGCTACTTAAAATACAGAACATTCAGAGTGGCCTTGTGCTCTGCCTTATCTGACTCAAATCGTGTTCCAGCAGGTGTACCGCAAGGGAGTCTTCTGATCCCGTTACTGTACATCTTGTACACAATGGATATCCCTCCCCTTCCTTGTGATGGCATGCTGTTTCTGTTCGCAGATGACACTGCTATTAAAGTTAAAGGTAGGAACATGATCGAACTAAAAACCTGGTTGCAACGCTGTTTCGACATCTTTCTGAGATTTGCTGCAGAATGGAGGATCAAAATCAATCCACCCAAAACCTAGGCAATTGTCTTTCTGCATCGTTTTAAGAAAACGCTGACTCCACCTCTGAGCCGGGGCTTATTGTTGATGGGACGACTGTACCATGGTCGCCGTCGGTAAAGTATCTGGAGCTTACATGTTGAATCCGTCTTAGAAAGAGGACATCTTCTTTTGAAAAGCCTCTAACCACTGATCAGTCGTAGGTCTCGTTTAACACTTTGACCGCCGGCCTGACGTCACAGTTTGCGAGTGAGCACGTAGCGCATGACAAGAGAGCGATGAGAGCGACAATTGTTCGTGCGACTATTATCACTCTTTTGTTTCATTTCGATAAGCGGCGTAGCACATGTCGTTCTCGTTCTCTCTTTCCTACCTCATTCGTTCTCAAGAGAATCACTGAGCGTCAGATACAGAGCTGAGCGGTGAACAAAGCCGTCGTGCGATTTCATATGACGCGGCGCTTAAAGTGTTAACGCAATCAAATAAGTTGGCAGTTTATACACAGATAATCCTACCAGTTGCAACATATGCAGCCCCAGTATGAAGTACATGTGCGGAAGCTCACCTCTGTAGGCTACAAATCATGCTGAACAAATTGTTACGTATGATAACTGACACAAGCCGCTTCACAAGGAATGCAGATAATATACACCATTGCTGGTGTCCTTCCCTTCAAAGAAGAGATTCATAATCAGTCGAAAAAACTGTACAATCGCTGTTCGGTCTCGAATGTTCCTCTAATAAATAGCTTCGTCCAGGCGTGAGTAATTTAATGTAGGGTAAGCTAGAATAGGTTACATATTGAGTTAATTAGGAAAAAAATCATCTACGGATTCAAACGCCCTACCAATGTAATGAATAGAACATAACATATAAAGGAAAACTGTAGAAACAAAAACAATAAATAACAAACTGCTGTCCTCGGTCAGGGTTTTGGACGGTTCGTTCGCGTTCTTAAACTAAAGAACGATTCCTTTGAGACTCAACTAATTGTTATCGTCCATAAATTCAATGTTGCCCTTGATTAAAGGAATCTAAAATATTTGCTTTCTTTAATTGTCATAGTACGCAACACTTACTTGTATAAAAATTCCAAATAGTCAATCCTTGCAAAGAGAAACCATTCACGTCCATGTTACAACTGTAGCACCTTGCTCGTGAACACTGCGATACGATTCTGTGCAATCATCATGTCTCATCACTGTAACTGCGCTAGCTTCCGCACTAGCAAACTAACAAAAATCATTTCCGTATGTGCAATGAACTGGCAAAGTTTCATTCGTACCAAAATTTACACATTAATTGCGTGGTTCCATCCCCTGAGAAGGTAACAAACTCTTGTGCCGAAAACCAAAAGGCGCGAAATCCAACCCCTTCCCCCTCCTCCTTCCCGTTGCTGGCTAACCAGAATCACACATCGATACTTACCGGCGGGAACAGCTGCAGCAGGCCGAGAATGAATATTGCCATCGCCATCGAGGTGGCGGAACAGAATTGCATTTTTAAAAAGGTCACACAGCACCGACGCTGATACAGGATCGGTAGCATGATGGCGAAGGCGATGCACGACTGCAGGAAGCAGCAACCGCAGCTGATCACCACCAGTATCGGCCGGGTGGTTGTCTTCGGTACAGTGGGCTAAGAGAGGCGGAAGAGAGAAAGAGAGAGTGAGAAAAAAAAAGAGAAACATGAATAGAGATGTAAATGAGTCGGTTGATAGGGAAATAAGTTCCCTTGCGGCGCGTGTGCGTGTGTGGTAGTGTAACGATTGAACGTACGAAGGTAAAAGTTTACTGTTAAAAAATCCATTCGTTTTTGCAAAGTTTTTTTAGAGTTTGCTACCATCCAAATAGTGAGTATGTGTGACAATGGTGTGCTTCCCTGCGCAGCTCGTTCGCAAGCAATTGCTAAAACTCTTGCCGAACTAACTATCTGCACACACAACGGTTATATGGGAAAGGATGAAGGGACATACAGGACACACGAAAAAAAAAACAACTCTTGGCATTTTTATAGCCGATGAAAAGGAATTTCGTGGTATTTGGATGGAGCACACATAAGGAAATGGAATGTTGGTACAAAACTCCGTACCATTGTGCTGGTGTCATTCCGGCGCGTGGTTAGATAGAGTGTGGTTCGTAACAGTTTGCCATTCTACTGCAAAAAGTTCGGTTCGTTTGGTGGTACTTTTTCCGTCCAAACAAAATACGTTTGTGTAGCAATAATACATGGAGGTGGTGGTACGTGGTGTTAAAATGTTTCCCACAAAAGCACACCTCAAAAAGCGTGTTTTAATTCTTCAACTTAAATCATCAGCTTTTATGATACTCCCTACTCCCCCTGCACAACGCACAATATTGCACAAAAGCAGCTCGTCATCAATTAACTTTGATAGACTCAAGCATCATTCCGGTAATGTTGAAGGGGTTACAAATTCCGGGCTGAAAATTCGGCGCCCTTTCTGCAAGCAAGCCAAAACCCGAAGCTACTATTTTAAATTGGCTTGGAGAGTAATTTGGAAGCAATTAAAAATTCACTAAACGTTCCGATGAATGGTTCACCACGTGGACCACCCTCTATCACCCTTCCCATTTACCCAGACGGGCACGGTAGTAGTGAGGGCTATAATATTGGAGCTTGATTGAGTGTTATTAATTTCGTACAGCACACGGATGGAGGAAGCAACCCACCCCCCCCAGCATCCTGGCGTACCCCGGAAAGGTTGTCGAAAGATGAAGATAATTTGTATTGAACACAATATTTGCCCCAAAAACTTCCGCTCTTACCGTAACCGGAGGTAGCGGAGGAAAGGTAGAAGAATGTGCTCAAGAGGGTTGCAATATTTTTAAGAGAGATAGAGAGGGATAGAGAGAAAAGAGAGGTTTTTGCCGTATGCACGCACTCACACCAGCACAGGTAGAGAAGGAATTCATTTACGAAAGTTTTCGGTGATTAATAGGGAATTCATTAAACTTATGGTTTGGATGTTTGGAGTGGCGCAAGATGCCTTTAATGAGTAATCGTGACGAGTTTAAGAGGCAAATAGGGGAGCAACGGTGTTTTAAATATACACAGGAGGCAGCTTTATTGGCGGTAATTAAGACTCTTTAAACGATCAATTAAAGAAAAGTTGCTTACTTTACAGTGTTCAAGAAAGAGGTGCTCGGTGAAGATCACCCCTGGAACGATCGCCAAAGAGAATCGACTGTTTACACACTTTGAATCAAAACTTTCCCACGGGGAGCCATTTAATGTAATCGAGATATTTTGTTGTCGCAGAACGTCTGAACGGACAAAACTGGAACGGAAGCCAGGAAAGGAGCAGCGCAATGCTGCAGAGCACGCCAATGCGAGTAGCAGCACCATGCGCAAAACCCATAACCTTATCATTTTATTTCACGTAAAAAACCAACATAAAAATGGAAATAAACACCAATATTCCAGCGGCCAGCGGGCACAATTGTTGTGGACTGTTCCGTCCCCTCCTCACCTCACCCGGGGGGAGTGGTTCGGATGGATTGAATGAATTGGATTAGAGTGTGAAGATTGGAGAGAGCGAGAGAGAGAGAGAGAGAGAGAGAGAGAGAGAGAGAGAGAGAGAGAGAGAAAGGTGCATGTTGGAGCAAAGACGTTAAAAATCACCAACACTCGTTGAACAAATCGGCGACTTTCAATAACGAAACGAAGTCGTCGTCATCGTCGTCGCCGTTGTCGTATCGAAAATTTTATAGCTTTTGCAACATAAATTCCTCAAAGCTCGACGAATGGAAGGGGAAATGGTGATGATGGTGGTGATGGCCGGAAGCAACCGTCAAGGATGCTGCCAATCGTCGTAAAATGGAATTTGTTGAACGTAAAAGGAAAGAGAGCAATTGAGGGATGAGTGGGAGAGAGCAAAAAAAATCACCAAGACACACTGAGAAACAAACCGGACGAAGTAAATCCGGTCACATTCTCTATCGGGTGGTGCTATCGACAAGTGTGTCTCTACCGCCGCTGCCGCCACTGTTTGTGTCGTTTGTCGCACAACCAAACGGCTGCTCTGTGTCCCTTGCTAGCGGGGAGGTAAAAGGGTGCGGCAAGAGAGAACATTAAAAACTTTGTAACATCGTCGCCAGCGTGACGTGATGAAGGCAGCAGCAGCAGCAGCAGTGTGACAAAGAACGAACCCCACCAAGATCCAGTCCCCACGGTCACCACCATTCGGTTTTTGGGAGTTGCTGCCCAAACTGAAACACAAATACCGCCACTTGAATAAGCTTTGTGCCGTGAACACGTGTGTGGGAACGTGAGAAGAATGGCCATTCACGAAACTCTGGCACGGGCATGGCTAGTGTGGGGCTATGGCGCCAGGCCAGGGAAACGACAGAGGTCGGTGGAATAAATTTATGATTTTAAATGTTGCCAAAGAAGAACCGATGATGTAAACCGATGCGACGGAATGGCACTGTTTCTTGTTTAAGCATCTCATTTTGACGTCGGGCTAAGCATAATCTTTGTCATTTTTTGCCATCTTTACGCGTAAATCTTAAACAGAGAGATATCGGGCGTTGGAGACATATTGTACAATGCTTTTGCGGGGGAAAAACAAAAACCATGCTGACAGACGAATACACCACACTTTTCTTTTATGTTCTTTCATATCTGGGGAAAAGGGGTTGGTTTTACTACCCCTCAAACCAACACAAGCCACTATCGAAAGACGAGAGCATTTGGCAGAGCAAGCAATCATCACTCTCATCGTCTCAGTTTTATGCTGATGGTCATCAACGGCTTGGCTGCTTCCGGTGATACCATCATATATGCTCTGGCGGTGCTTTTTTCTGGTGGAAAAGGATTTTTCATTTTTCACTGCCATCACGCAAAATGTGAAACGCACGTTAATAATTTATGATAATTGCTCTCTACCGTGTGGGTTTTGCTATATTACCATACATTTGGGCAGATGATCAGATCGGTGTGCTGCCAGCCAGCCAGCAGGAACTGGTGCACACACCGCTAGATGATCATCGGGCACGGCACTGTCGGCGAGGTAGGCCGGCCGAATAAGATTTGCATTTTTTATTTCGCCACAAAAACAGAAGTTCGAGCTCGGGATGAGTTTTGGAACTGCTTGGCGGTAGCTAGATTGATAAATGGTGCTGAAGGAAAGTTTAGTTGATATAGCAGAAACAAAAAAAAAACAATTATAAAAAATCGTCTAATTGATTCATAGACTTGACGTAAGATTTTTGAAAATACTACATTTATTACAGACAAATATTATTCTCTCCATCGTAAAAATCGCTAAGGACAGCGTGTAATAGCATGTAAAATTGAATGCCAAAGTCATATTAATTCAGTCATACTAAACTAACAAATAACTTGCATAACAGTGGATGGCAGTTAGTTCACTAAATTAGTTAAGAAATTGTTAAATTAAAAAATATGAGAGATTTTGTTATTAAAAATCCCAGGCACTTATGTGACGGAATGTAGATCAAGACTTTCCTCGAAATGAAGGGCAAAAATTATGGTCAATTTTGTTATGCACAGTTCGATTTTGATTATTCATTACATCATTCAAATCAGACAATCGCTAGGTTCAGACCCGAGCCCCAGTTTTCACGTATGATACCGAACGCCTTGCATCGCAAGTCGCCCAAGGCTGAACTGATTATGGTGTCTTTTACGATACTAGCCAGCTGTTTTGTATCGATTTTGACACTTGCCAGCTGAAGTCATGCCAATACTCCTTACAAAACCACACACAAAACTAGCATCAGTATTTTAGCCTGACAGATACGGATATAAAAAACGAGTGTATATTAGGAATAATATACTTATAACTAGTCAATTCGCAGACACAGAATAATTTTCTTTAAATCTCGACAGAGGATGTAAATGTTTAGTGTTGCCATCGTATACCACTGATCGAGACGAGCATCCTCATTTTTTTGTCTAAGTCCGACAAAAGAAAAACACATTTTAGCTTTTAATAAAACATTACACTAAACGTTTAAAAGTGTCTCTTTTTTTCCTAAGTAATACATCTGGGGTGAAAAAGACTGTTACAGATACTGGGGCCCTTCACGATTCCAGTCAGCATTTTTATATGGAGTTTGACAGTTGGAGGCTGAAATCATGTATAAAATCCATACAAAACCACACACAAAACTAGCTTGCAATTTTTAGCCTAGATTATTCTAGCCTCAAAGCTAGAATTAGATTCGAATAACTGCTCGGCAAAAAAATGGCAAAACAAGGTGGTGTTTACATTTATCCCAAGGTGCATTAAAGAGATTTGAATATCACTTTTTGACAGGATGGGTGAAAACTTATGTTCAAGCAAGCTTTCTGGAGGCTTGACGAATACACAAACCACTCTTAAAATCTTCATTCAGAAACAGAAGCCGATAAAAATCAGCCTTCTAAATTCATACACCTTGGGATGAGCCCACCTGTATATTGTACCCACTTGGATAGCTGCTCGAAAACTGCTATACAATGCAAACAGCTGACAGGCTGAAATTTCAGCCTACCAACTTAAAACGGAAAAGGCCCCACTGTTGACTTATTGCAATTAGTCACAGAATGCCAATCCCACAAGTGACCATATCACTACGGTTGATGCGCCTCGTTAAAAACCCAGAAAAATCAACGTATTACTGATTTGATTGGGTCTAGAAATAGTAAACGGTTGTGTATAGACTATTTTATTATTCTGTAGACAGCGTGGCAGGCAGTGGGCGAGGTCCGCATGTGAGGATCGTGGCGCTTGACACTGATGTAAGTCTAAAGTAGGGCAGAAAATATCTTATGACATTTTTACGAGAGATAATAATAATGTAATAATAAATAATCATAAATTAACATAACATTCTTTTAATATGTATGCTCTAAAAAATTCATGTGCTCAATCTCGGATAGCAACAGACATTTTGATTGAAAGCACTGTGGAAAACGGTTTAGCAGAGAGAAATTTTTTAAAGTCATAGATTGTGCATGCTAGTATGCACACAATTTGTCTTCGGTTCTTGCTGCAAGACACCGTGAGGATTCTAAATTATCCAAAGAAACTTAATTTACCTGTCTTATCGTATGCAAATGGACTGTGCGGTGTATAATCGTAACAAAACACGAGCAGCCACATACACATGAAGACACTCTTCTAAGGTGCGTACATATATTCTGCAACCGTTTTCAATCCTACCAGAACGACGCTGTCCCAAACGAAGCGTAAATGTGTAATAGAAAATGATGATTTATTTATGTAGGACCTCCCGTTTGCGTTTCTTTCACCACCCACTATACTAGCTGCTGCTACAAACTTCCTCTGGCGGATGTCTTAACGAGTGGCGGTGGAAAACAAACAGAGTGACAACAGAGATAGCGCAAAGCTCACGGATACGATCCGATTCCTTTTGCGGACGCGTAATCCTCTCCGCCACACAGTGACTGACTGCTGCAAACACAAGAAAACACAGGCACAATTTGTGTGACACAAGCCCACGGTCCAATGGCATATTCAACCGAGCGGTAACCATTCTCCGCTGTGGATGGGGAAGCAACCCGTCAACCCGACACGCATTGCGTTAAACAGCTGCACACGGAGGGTGGTAGCATATTTTGTCTAGCATAATCAACCCGCTACCATTTGAATCTATTTTCCATTTTTCGACGTAAATCTCACCCACATCTCGGGCGAGAGGCACCACCAGCCACAATACGGTTGACGTATTTCGACCGGATGAAGCGGCTGCGGGTTCCTTAGCTGATCGCCTTAACTCGATGGAACGGAAACGGGATGCGATGTGAAGGGTCTATTTTAGGTTTAGAAATAAAAGAAAACCCCCACACAGAAACACACACACACAAGCGCAAACAGATATCTCATTCGACTGGCTGCCAGCCGCGGTTTGGGCAGCCGTGGAAGAGATCAGCGCATCTCTCTATCCCTCTAGTTCGCTTCTCAAAAGCTCATCAGACGGTAGGGGCGCTCGGTTTTCAATTTTTATCTCAAAACGAGAAGCTTTCGCCCATTGTATCTACCGAGCATCGTGCTTCTCTTCCGGTTCACAGCCTGGGTTTGGTGCGGAATGGTAAGGAAGCCCCATAATGCGTTACGATTTTGGATGGTTTCTTTGTGTGATGGGTCGTTTTTTTCTTGCTTTCTTACTACCATTGACTTTGAATCACCCAGATGTGGGAGCAAATTGCACCGGGAATGTATTCTAATGGTGCCTTAAGTATCATTAAACTGAATCAAATGAGAATTTATCGCTTTCGGGTGAAGTAATTCCGCTCACACACACACACATTCAGTCGACCAGCTAGTGAAGGATGGCAATGGGATGGTTGTGTTGGTGACGGTAGGCGGAGGAATAGTACGGCGCGGTAAGGCGTAGGATTGTAAAGTTATTTCCTACACGGGTTACGTTTGCTAGGCAACATGCTGTGGTGGTATTAGGAATAGAAATCTTGTGTCAGGATCGTCATTGTAGCTTAGAGCGCATAGGTGTAAGTATTCTATTTAAACTGTGAGGAATGCGACACATAAGAGTGCAAAACCTTATGTTTAATCAAAAGTTAAGTATTTTGAATCTCTACTTCTCAATTTAGTGAGAATTTAGTGAGAATGCAATGTTTAAAGGTGTAGATTAATGAGAAATTTACCATGAATCAGTTTCACTACTATTGTTCTCGTTTGAAATAAGCTGTTCAAGAGCTTCTAAATTAATGAAACAGAAACTCGTATCACAATACGAAATCTTACAGTAAAATACCACCAACTCACTAAACTCTAGCAAGGATTTGGCTCCTCAATACCAAAATACACTTCAAAGTCTCGCATGCTCACCACATTACATTCACGCAGACAGGTCCGGGAATAATTTTTCAAGAAAACGTTCCACCATTACCTCACAGTCACTGGAGTATAGTTTCAAGTGGAATGGAATTTATCATATGTTAGCGTTTTTTTTGTTCTTCCCTTTTCTTTTACCGCTCATATGGGAATTCCTTCACTACTATCATGCAATTCCACAAATAATACGAGTGTCCATCGGGGACGGCCAGACCACATTCCCTTATGTACCATTCCCCAGCTTTTGCACCGAATAGCCGTCTAACCACCACTTAAATGCACTTGACATGAACGTATTGCTGTCATCGTGTAAAGCGTTGCTAGCCCCAATTGTACTCTATTGTACGCTTTGGCCAAAAAGTTCTGATGGTCAATAACCTCTTCCTTTCGTCGGACTGTTCTACTACAATAGTGCTGCTCCGTTCAAACGGGGTGCTGTGTGTTTGCTATAACTCATTGACCTTTGCGTACGGGACGAAAAGAGCAATAGGGAGCTAAGACTACGAGGGAAAGACACGGGGTTTAAGACACAGCTTAGAAATGCTTTGCTTTGGAATGATAATACTCACGTTATAGTTCTTCTTAGCTAGCAGCACCACAAACGTGCCCGACAATGGGCAGATGCAGCGGGTGATGTTCTCCAGCAGGTTCTCGGTGATGCACAGATCCGTACGCCACGTCGGTTCGAACGTCGCCTTCGAGTCGTAGCTGAAAATATGAGCGTGTGTTGAGAGTTCAAGACGCAAATCGTTAATGGTTGATTCTGTCTGTCTGGCTGTCTGTCTGTCTGTCTTCAGAGAAACGGTCTCAAGGTTCGTAAAGCTATTGCCCCCCACCCTTTTCGCTACAACCACACAAACCCCATACGAGTCGCTGACAGTCGTCATCGAATCGTTGATCATCTAAATTGATTGTACTATATCAGTGAAGCCAAATTCTTGGGCATGGTCGCGTTACTGAGCGGCAAGCATCTAGACAATGGTTAAGAAGGCTCACAATGAAATAGGCTTTATGCGTTCTCGCTTTCTTGATACGATTCTGAATAGAGGCAAGAGGTGGAAAACGCAACTCGAGCTCGATTGTCATTTCTACATAAACGCTCTCCTTCCCTAGATGGGGACTTACGGTGCATTCTGGCAAAGGCAAACAGAGCTTACATAGATGGGAATTATTTCATAATGAAATTTTAATCATCTCCTTCCCCGGGAGCGTTTTCTCGAGCTGGAGCGCGTGGAGGATTATCATTGTTGAAATTTTGCTGTTTTACTGAGGGAAGACAATAGTTGGAAGAGAGAACTAAGACACTTCGAGGAATTAGACACGCAAACAATGAAATTAGCATCTATGGAAAGGAATTGTTCAACGCTTAGATAAATATGGTTGCAAAACAACGAACAAAATTAAATATTACAGTACTGTGTGAAACATTCAACTATTTAAGAAAGCGTGAATCAATTCCTTGATTTTTAAAAGCTTTTTTCTATGAAGAGCTCATTAACAACTTACTTCTTCTTTCTTTGGTACAACAACTGCTGTCGGTCAAGGCCTGCTGCTGCTGCCTGTACCCAACTAGTGAATTGGAGCTTGGCTTTCAGTGACTTATTGTTACCATAGCAGGATAGTCAGTCTTACGTATGGGGGCTTTAACCCATGACGGGCATGTTGTTACGTCGTACGAGTTGACGACTGTACCACCAGACCGGCGCTCAGTAACAACACATTGGACAATATAAAAATCCTCTCTCCTATTTGATTTACAGGGTTTCGAATCATATAATGGACTACTTGATCCACTCGGTGGAATGTTTCAAATGGTTCGGGGATGTATGCAACGTTGCTATGGAGGCAGCGGCGGATCTAACGGTAGGCGGACTAGGCGGTCGCCTGGGGCCCCTCCGATTTAGGGGCCCCCGATTCCCCGTAGATCGCCATTCTATAGTATGCCGTATGGACAGAGTACTAGCGACAAGGGCCCCCGGAAGGATGGGGCCGATGGGGCCCCGAGGTTGGCGAGACATTTGCACCCCCCCCCTCCCGTCAGCAAAAATTTTAGAGTTTGCGACAGATGATTTGCGAAGGATTTGATTTGCGAAGGGGCCCCCGCTGAATCAATTGCACCCCCCCCCCCCCCCCCCCGTCAGCAAAAATTGAAGAGTTTGCGACTGATGATCGAAGGGGCCCCGATGGTTTCAAGTTTACTGTTCAATCACCTAACAGCAACTTTAGTGCCGCTACACCCCCCCCCACAAAATTTACCATTTACAGAGGGCCTCAACTCGTCGTTCCGCCTAGGGCCCCCGATACCCTTGATCCGCCACTGTATGGAGGTTTGCAAGCATATAGGGGAATATGTCAAATGCTTAGGAGAAGTGTGCAAAACAGCTATGGAGTTTTGCATCCAGCTATGGAGCGCTCGGATATAGCGCTGTAGAAATTAATCCTAGAATTTTTTAAAAAGCACCGCGTGATGATTAAAATGTTTGAGGTGATTAAACACATGTTTTTGGTATTGTCAAGCAACATAATAATTTATGTTTAAATTGAATTTGCTATTTAAACAATATTCTTTGTAAAATTCTCTACTCTACTATTTTTTCTTTGCGGCAACATTTTTCCTCATATTTAAACACGCGCAAAAAAAACTGTTTACAACGATCGAACGCCAAACAGCCTAACAATACACGCCTAACCGACGTCAAACAAACGCTTCCTGCAATTTTCAAACAACCCTACTTGGATGTGTTTTTCTTTAATCATCTTGTATGTGAAACGCCTTTTCTCCTTGGGCCTTGGGTGGCCTGCTTCTTTAAAGGCCCGGTAGCGTGTGGTTGCATTGTTTGCGTGGTGCGCAAACAGAAACGCCCGGTATTTTGTACTGGTTTGCGTTCTTGGTATAACCGCAACACATCATCGATAGCAGCTTGAGTTTTGCTACCCTACCCTGGGCTGTTATTGACGATGGTTTTACACCCTTTTGGCCGTCGTTAAGGGTTTCGCTAGACGGTGAAAAAATATTGTTCTATATTGGCTTTGTTGGTCGTAAATCACGCGCTTAGCTTAAGAAAATTGCCAACCAGGTAAATCGTGTTGAAAGGCGCAGTTCAAGGTACGATTTTTAACGTAAGTAAACAACCGATTTTGTTTGGCTGTTGAACTTCTTTGATGAGTTTACCAAAAAAAAACTTAAAAATAATGTGTCAATGATGAAGTACATGTCAAAAATAAAACAATTTACGTAAACGTTAATGGTTCCGCTGGGACGTAGAACCGTACGTGAGGGTTTTTTCGTTTCGCTTGCAACAATTTGTTGTAACCGTTCACGTTGCAATTGATGCACATCTATGACGGTTATGATTTGAAACACTCATTCATTCGCTACGCTTCGTCTCACGTCACGGTTGGGGCTTGGGCATATTGCACAAGTCCATATTGCTTTTCACCCAGCTCAGGGCGAGATTTTTTGGCACTTACCCACACAAGGGTATCCATTCGGTGGTGGGTGAGTTTTCATGCTGAAAAATGATTTCCACGTGGGCAGCCTCGAGCGGCACGTGCAGTGGCTGGTTCGCCTCGCTGCCAGTGCGGTTGGCGTAGTACAACCAGCTTGAGATGATTTTCGATGCCGGGATGTAGTCGATGTCGGTGCCGAAACTGTTTGGGAAGTAAAAAAAAAGAGTGTGCTTGTTAAAAAACGAAGCAGAAAAAGCACGATGGGTTAGCGTTGAAGGATATTTTTAAAGTTTCTCAGAATAATGTCTAGTTTAGTTGCGCACAGGGTTACGGAAAACATGACTATGAGTTGGGTACGTTGACTAGCTGTCCTATTTAGTGGGAGTTTCCGGAATGTGGGAAAAGGATATTGCCTGGGCAACGGATAAAACCCCACGTCGATACGGTTTATGACAATGTCCAGCTGGGCAGTGTGGTGCGCGTGTTTTGCATCCTATCGTCTGACGCTCAGCGAACCATTTGGCACAAATCATGCCAGGATTCGTTTTTTTTATTAAATCGATTTTGTTTTTGGTTTCATATAACAAAGGCTAGTTTTTGTGTTGGAAGTATGGTATGAAACCGTATAAAAGCATGCAATATATGCCGGACAAAGTATAGTGAGTGATAGCAAGTGTATGTTACATACAGGGAAATGATCAAAGACTACATTTGGGTGCTATTCATACCGAAAGTTATAAAAAGCTAAGCTATTATTGGGCCTATAGGCACTTTCAAAAACTGCTTTCCTATCTTTAAAATCACTAATTTCACCGAACAGAAGATAGCAGTCAGTATCCAAATCCGAAACAAAATGCCTATCCAAAACCGTCACCGTTTTTGGAATGATTAAATTATACAAACTGGCTTTGCTGTCCCCCTTGCAGTAAGGTATTTGTGCTAGTTTGCCCCCATACCTGTTTTTGGCGAAATAGAAGCGCGGCAGGAAGCTGGTAAGATTTTTGTACGATATCACCGTCACCAGCACGGTGCCGTTCGCTACGATGTCCTGCAGTGAAGCGGACCGATCCATTTCCATGTACAGCTGGTCGGAGTAGAGTTGATCGCTGGAAAGCCAAAACGGAAGAAACAAAAATAAAAATATCGAAATTTGGTTTCACATTTTTGGAGAATAATCGGATGCATAATCTCACAGTGGGTGAGTGCGATATTGCTCGTTGGGAAATTTATTTTCATTTCTAACTCAGTATTTCAGGTTTGTTTTTGGGTTGTATAGATAACCTTCAAGTGATACCATCGTTTCTCGTGTCTGTGTTGTGGTTTTGTAGTAAAGATGCACCAATGGGTTATTGTAAATACAATAAATTGTGAATAAGCTCAAACAGCACAGATCAAAGCATATTGGAACTGGAAATACTTTAAAAAATATTAGTATGAAGTTTGAAATTGAAACGATCTATCTTGCTCTCTTGGTGATTGATGGATAAGATAAATTGATGAAAACATTGAAATGTAAACATCAAAACCCATTCGTTCTTTATTTCTCTCCTTCTGTTTCCATACTGCCTTTAACCGATCTGAATTTAATAATTAAATGTGCCCTAGAACCACGCATTCACCACCCGGCTCTTACTTACCCGTAAATTTGAAGATTAAATGGCAGCCCCTTGACCGTTTCCGTGTACAGATAGAACGAGTTCAGCTGATGGGTGGCGGTCGTAGAGGCGGCATGCTTTCCGCCCGGCCCAGACACCGGCCCAAGTGCCGCCGACGATGAGGACGAGATTGGGGCCGCCATCGTCGTTTCATGGTTGAGGGCGGCTGCCTGTACCAGATCCTGCAGTTGCTTGATTTGCTGAAATAACAGAAAGAAGAAGAGAGAGAAAAAATACGCCAAAAAGGTGAAAAGCACGCAAAAGCACCGCGGTAGGTGAAATTAGGAAAATTTTCCAATTGACTTCGATTGTGTTGCAAATTGGTGCCTGTCGGGATTGGGCGGTTCTCGTTCGCTGGCACAATCTGGTAGCACGAGGTTGGTGAAATGACTTTCCATCCCCCCCGGCAGGGCCCACACGGGCAAATTGTGCTGCACAGGGCCGCGGGGGAGAGAGAAACACGGTTCAATAAATTTCCCTGATTGATGTTATGATGGTTATGGTTCGATGAGTTTGCCAGTCGGTCAAAGCCATCGAACCGTCGAACCATCAGCGCCAATCTAATCGATCGTTTTACAGAACACAGAGCAGAGGGTTGGGCAGCTGGGACACTGAGCTGGGAGATGCGACACGAACCACATTTTCAACTATTTTTCATTCGAAAGATACGCTTCCGACAAGAAGAAAGCCTTACTGCAATGCACTATGTACTAAAAAATGGGTTCTTTGTAAGTGAGTTGCGTGGAGTTTATTTAATCAATTGGTATCGTTGCTAGTTTCGCGTGTCACCGAGTGATAACGAAAACACCATTTTCCAAACCAAAGCTAGAAATACACAAATTACAAACAAGTAAAAACAAGAATAGCACGCTCTCTAACCCACCTGTTGACTGTTGAGTGATGCTTTATTCTGCATAACGACATCGACGATACGGAGAATGATGTCCGATGCGATTTCCTGCTCGTGCCGGGTTCCGGTCGCTTCGATGTAACTGAATACCTGTGGCGCGTGTGAAATGCGGGGAAATGATAAACGGAACCAACATTTACTATGCACTTCCCTGATCGATTGTGCCATTTGGTGATGGATTTGGAAGCGTGTCGGAGAGTTAGGGTCGGCCGGTCGGAAGGATGAAGCACGTTTGCCTAATGCATCGGATTATACTTCCGCGAATGGTCCTGTGTTTCTAATTTATGGTTTCAATTGTGCTGTGCGGATCAATGTACATTGATAATCAAACACAATTACCATTTAATTATTATCAATATTTCGCCATACCATGCAGGGGAATGATGTAAGCTTTTTACACCTCACAATTGAGAGTGTGATTTTACTCTATTTGGATTTGGTTGATGCGATTATGAACAGCAATTCGTTCAATTAAACACTGCTTCCATTTGCTTTACATTACAAATATTTCAATATTGAGCTACCATAATGTGATTAAAAATCATACAGAATAACATCGCTCGGGAATCGGTTCATAACTCGAAGCAACAAAGTTGAAGCTTGCAAATAACCAGCATAAACAGGAAAACGTTAAGACAATGAACAAAAGCTTCGGGAGGCACTCGCCGGGACGGAAAAAAATTCTGCTACAATCTCCAGAAGACAAAGAAAAAAAGGTCCTCGAAAGTTTGCTACCACTGAACCGCTAGCACTGCGCCTCCGGTTTCCGCAAGCACACTGTCCGCGGACACGAAGCGCAACGACGTGCAATTAAATTTTCCTATAAATTATTCACTCACCATAAAGCTTATGAATATTTAAACCGCGTTTGTAGCACGTTTCATTCCATGGCAGGATGAGCATTTTCACTGTTTTGTTTTTTTTTTTTTGCTTTTTGCGTATACACCAACAACCGAACCGAACTTACTTACGCCCGGTTACTGTACTGCTTCCGGTTAGTCCAGCGTTAACCTTAGCCGGAAAGCTGCTGCTGCTGCTGCTGCAGCTAATGCTCAAAACCTCGAGAGCAGCTACCGGTTTTAGAGTAAAAATTTGGTTACGCCAAATGCCGGGTAACGAAAGTCCCCAAACGGGAAGCGGTTCCTTTCGGTTCCTATTGTATGTTTTGCTTCAATTTCAATTCAACCGTGTACAAACATCCACTTGAGGGAGTTGGAGAGTTGCTCCGTCCGACAATGAGCATGTCCGGTGGCGTCGCCGCACGGCAAACGAAACAAATGCAAACCAGCTGACCCCTTCAGCTGTAGGCGGTAGCAGTGTGTGTGTGTGATTATGGTAAGTTTTTCTTTTCGGCTATGGCGGTTTTTTTGGGACTGCAAAATAAAGGAATGATGGCGAATAATCGTCCACTTTGGATGGTTACGCGCTTGTCCCAGCCCCCGAAACGGCGAGCGGCAACAGTTTGTCGGAATGAATTTCTTCTCGCTTGCTGGATTAGCTACCAACCGTCCTGGAGGAGCAGCTGGGAAATGTTGGTTAAAGTTAAATAAATTAAAGTAATAAGCTTGCACAAGAACAAAGAAAACGTTCGCTCATATCGTGTGTAACACTAATCCCATGATGCGACGGACACAAACCTCGCACAACAGTCGGTGTGTGTTTGTGTATAAATGCGTAAATTTACTAAACTCTAGCCATTCAATGTTGTAGGTCTGTTTAAGTAGAGACTTTCTCGTTGCACCCTCGGAGTGGGGAAATCTTAAAAAATAAAACCAAAAAAGCAACAACGCGAAAGCCCACAAGCAGCTGTCTTCCATGTGGTTGGGAAAGTTCTTTGCATAACTGCAGGCGCTTAGAGCACACTCAGAAGAAAAAAATGGAAAGCTCTTGACAAGCTCGTGATGTATGGTGAGTTTTTGTATCATTTTAATGCTTTCTCTATGCCTCTCTCCCTCTATCTATCTCTTTCGCAGTGTGTACGTTGTACGTTGAGCGTCCTTTTGGAGTCTTTTTTCTTTCTAAGCCACTGCCCACATAGTTCCGTCCTCCTGTCAGTAGGGGCATTTGTTTCTCATAAACAAAAACAATAGGGGGGAAAATTCAGCGTTTAAAACGAAAACAAAAAAAAAACTCAAACGATACACTTACCTCGTGCAGCAAGGCCAACAAAATGCCACCCTCACCGGGCAGGAAGGTGGCGCCGTGGGTTGAGGCAAATTTCAAGCACGACTGCAGCACATTGGACCCATTGGTTTTCTGGTAGCCGTACGTTAGTCCGCGGAACTGTGAGTAGTATGATGTTGCACGTGGTTGGATTTTTTATATAAATCGCGTTTTTTTTGGTGTTGTTGTTGTTGTTGTTGTTGTCGCACGATTTGCAGCAGTAGGTGGACCACGTTCATATCCATTTATCCCGCGAGAAACGATCATCGGGTGGGAGTAGAATGAAACAGTGAAAAAGCACATAGTTTTAGAGTAAATAAAAGTGGTGGCAAGGAAAAAAAAGTGGCACGATGAATAGAGCTAGAAATACAGTGGCTGCTTTTTTACAGTCATACAGAGAACACAACATGGGATAAAGCCTATTGGGCACGGGCACATATTTAAAATTGCTCAGAGTAAAAGCAGCTCGCTTGCAGTCATCACATTCCTGCGTTACATGGCGTTACAATGCAAAGGGAAGGATAAAAAATCAGTTCTTTTTTTTCTTATCGCCACAGTTGGTCCATCAACCGCAGCACATTTGTACGCCTTTGTGGTACGCGCTTTCAATGGGTTTGCACGTTACATGATTTCTATGCGTGCTTGCAAATTGTGGCCATGGAAAAAGTTTCTTCTATGAGGGGGAAAAACCACATATGCGCATCAATCCGATAGGGGGCACACACATATGTTTGAATCGGAAACGACGCTTTGCTAGTTGTGCTAGTTTCCAGTTTCGTGCGATTTGTTTTTTCCAGTTGTAGCCGAGCTACATGCGCAAGAGTTTTGTTCATGATGATGGAAGTTACATATTATACATCCCCAGTCTGTTACCGATATATTGTAGCACACTTTATAGCGAGGAAGCAGATCGCGGTTGACATGGGAAGGAAAATATGCCATTTCAAAGTGCGGTTTGGCTGATAACACGGATGCCTCGCTTCTGACAGGTAATTATCGGAATTAGTGTTGTGCGCCTATGTTTAGCTTTCGCTCCGGGGGAAGGGCGCTGTCATTCTGCAAAGCGATAACTAATGAGATAACGTAAGCGCGGTACATTTAGATCTGTTGTAACAATGCTCTTGTCGGTGCTGGTGCTGTGGAGCTCAACACTGGTGATTGTGGTTTTCCGATCACGGTTATTGCTGTTGTGCCGTTCGATAACGAGTGGCGGAGCATGGAGAAAATAATTCCAAACAATCGGTGATATGTATCATCAATCCGCAACTCATGTTACGGTGGGACCCATTACGCGCATTATGCCGATAGCGATAACATACTTTATATGTTTGGAATTTAATTAGATCTAAACCATCGTGCCTAATCGCCGGTGGCAGCATCTAGATCACAAATGCAAGCAACACACATTACGCGAAAATTACGCACGCTGCAATGATTTTGTGTGTAGACTTGATGTGGTACAGCTGATGAGCATAAAATTGCTCAAAAAAACAGATTGCCTTAAACCCCAATTTGGCATGGTGACATATAAAATGGCAACACGAATCGAGCTTATTTGCTTGCTTGCGTAAGCTAAACTCTTCTCTTGCTTCATTTACTTCGGAAAAGCCCGCAAAAAACTCTACAACTTTCTTAGCCCATAGCACAACATAACACTCATAGCAGTTTATCGTCCTTTGCTATTACATGAGCGGCTCTTGTCGCAAGAAATACGCGTGACAACAACAAAAAAAAGGAAGCAACTCCCATGACAAGGGATGGGGCGAGCGCTACGAACATTGCTAGACCATGTCTCCAATTTCGCTTATCCCTTTTGACGGAATATGGCCGACGAGCGGTGGTTTGTCAGTAAATGCTCGTCGTCTGATACGTCGTCTCGCTCTGGTGGGGGTATTGTTTTGCCGCACCGACTGCCAGCCACGTGATGCCGGCTGCCGGCCGGGGTAGAAAGGGTGATGATGATCGGTATCGGTAGCAGGTCGATTTGTTCTTTTCCGAAAATATGATAATGACATTGATTCGCTTTTGCGGCAGTTCTAACGGTGACGGGAGGGGAGGGGAGTGGTGGGGGGATTATTTGAGAGGTTTGTTGAGTCTTTTGCCTAGGGTCGTTTTATATCCTTTGCCTCACCCAATGTGTTTTTTTGGTGAATGGCGTTGGAAATGATGACACAGCAAACGGAAATTTCGTATCCAAATGTTCGACTTTCGAGCGAATCGAAACGATATTCTGTTGAGGCGAGCAATAGGTTCAGTTTTCGTTGCGGTTGTTTTTGGAATGTGGCTTAGGAGGAGTTTAAAATGGTGCACTTTTTCCCATGTCATAAAAACAAATGACATTGGTTTCGTGAATAAACAAACGATGAAAACAGGAGGAGCTGATGATAAAAAGACTCCCAGAATTGAATTACGTAAAGTAAGGAATATTTAAGGCATGTAGAAAATACACTTAATTTACTTAACAAAAATGAGATGAAAATAAACATTAAATAAATGTTAAAAGTCATTGTTGGTACATTAACAGAAGCTAATTCTAATACAATCCTTCATTTGAATCATTAAAGATCGCACAACGTTCAATTACTCACCTCATTGGTAATCTCGATCACTTCCTCCGGCACGCAGTCGGAGAAATCTGGCACCAACCATTCCGGCCGCCCAAAGTCCCGCTGCTCGCAGATGCGACTCGCCAGCCCTGTCCCCCGTTTTGGACAATCGGCCAGCACGGCCGGACCGCTGGCACTTGCCGGCCAGCTTACTCCGTAATCATCGCTCTGCGGACAGAGCGTAACAGTGCCCGGTTCGACCACCGTTACATGCACACTCCTAGACACGGGAGCGACCGAGTTGGACACGATGCAGGTGAAGACGACCGATTTCTAAAAAGAGAAAGAAAAGAAGTGATTTTGCTCCAGAAGGACCATCATCGGTACGTAAAACGATTCAGCTTACCTGTAGATTGTTCACCTTCAGTATACTCCCGTCCGGGTAGAGATCTTCCCACAGCTCGCCGTTCGGGTCGGATTGAAACAGTGCCCCGTTCTTCGTCCAGCTGTAGCCGACCGTACCGAACCGGCGGTCGGTGTCTTGCGACAGGCAGCGGATCAGCAGTGAATCGCCCCGGAAAAGCGTTACGCTCGGTGGATCAACGCGCAGTTGCGGCACTTCCAGGATCTGGACCTTTGCCGACCGGCACTGCTGGATGCCCATGTCGGAAACCTGCCGTTCAACACCAGTCCACCAACGATGACGACGATGATGCCGATACGATTCGTTGGGCGTGATTGAAAGGAAAATTCGTGGAAATGAAAGACAAAAACGAACGGTTGTGCGGTTAGCGTCAGCGTCAGTGGAGAAGGCTAATGAATAGCGGAACGAACGAGAGGTGGGAAGGATGCAGCAAGGAATCGATTTCCTGTTCATACGAACGCACGAAATGAATGAAAAAACCCCTCTCTAGGGTGAGTTTTTGGAACAAAAAGGATTACCACTAGAGCGCGCAGTGTATAAAAGATCACATGAGTTCGGGTTTTTGGGAGTTTTCATTTGTTTTCACAGTATTTTGTTTCTCCGTACACAGCCACCATATTGTTCTTGTACGTTTGCCGCAGAAAGTGAGAGGGAGAAACACAACGGGGAACGAGCATCATTAAACACAGAAGAATCCACGCCCGACCGGGCGGTAGACTCCTTGGTGGGTACGGCAAAGCGACTTAGAGAGCTCGTTGTGCTCCAATGTGTGCGTGTGTGTATGTGTGTTTATTCGGTGGTTCGGTTTCAATATCCGCCGGAAACGATCCCGTCAACGAGCTTGTCAAGAGATAGGAAATAAATGTGCATTTAATGGTTTGCTTTGTTAGGGTTTCGCGTGGAGCTTTCGTAGTCGAGTAAAGACGTGTCGATTTAGTGGTCGATGTTGGGTGTGCTTTCGATGGAGAGTGGCCTGTCTGGCTGTTGGCTCGTTCTAAGGTAGTTCATTTATTTAAGGACAATGATTTATCTTTCCGATAACGATTCCGAAGACAGCTCCCTGCTGGGCAGTGTCCAGAAATAGAGCGGTTAATGCTGTAGTTCAGCTCTCTATTATGCAGAGTGAAAGTCCTGTGTCCTTAAATAAACAATTTAAAGCAATCTACGAACTAAATTTAACATTTGCTCTCTAGTCCTAGGCAACATTATGACTTTGCTGCTAACAATTTGAATGCGAAAGCCATTCTGAAGTGCATCAACGCTGACATTATTTTAATGAACTCTTTTTCAATGCTTTCCATTGCTTCTGCCCCTCTGTATCTGTAGTTTGTATCTGTGATGTACTAAATGGGACTCCGTACTTCATCCAGCAATCAAAAGCAGCAGCATCAAACAGTTTTCAACCGAACAGCGGCACTTCTTTAAGCTAAGTGATGATGCAGATGAATGCAGTTTGCAATGAAACATAAGCACCCCATAAGCAGGGGCACCGAGAAAGCCAGCTCTCCCAAAAAACGGATAACATAACTTCCTTTTAGCAAAGGGGCTGCAAATCTTCAAAGGCCAAAACCCTTGCAGGGGTTTTGTAAGATTGCTGCAGTAAGTCCACCCCGCAATCTCAATCTCATCGTAGCTTTCAACGATGGCCGTAGCAGTAGCACCACTAAAGAAGTCCCGAGGAGCTGGTTGAGGTTGAAGCATAGATCTAACAGATGCGTGCAGCACAGCTGAAGAAAAGCGCGCGAAGAGAGAAACAGGGAAAGAAGGGTACACTTTTCGGCTGCAAACACTGCAACACACCAATGCAATTGAATGCACTCGATAGATCCCCAACAAGCTTCAGGCCATGGCGGGAAGAAGCGAGTTCAGCGAGAGAGAGAGAGAGAGAGTTGTTGAATTAAATTAAGTGGAATTGATTCCGCGCTCTGGTAAATTGTGTGTAATTTATTACCACGAGTGCGCTTTTTTTCGGTCCGTTCCACGTTGGCCATTTCTTAATTCGGAGCGGGTGCACACAGATAAAACTACAATGTTTTTCACCGTGCATGAGTGTGTGTGTGTGGTACTCTACACTAAAACTAAACCGCCTAGAGAGTGACCCGATAAAAGCACACATGACCTACAGCTTCGTTCGCTTGCTGTGTGCTGCAAATGGCAGAGTGCTGCAAGAACTGGATGCCAGTGGGGCAATGTGGAACAGCGACCGAATGCAATGTGAAATGGAATTGATTTCCGGTTAATAGAATCGAGCCGTGATTTGAGCGCTCAGGCGATTACAATGTAGGTTGATTTGATGCAATGTTGTTGCGTGGTTATTGCCTGTTCATTTGTTAGCTTATTGTGAGGCTGGTCGGCTTTCATTTCGTGTTTATTTTCTGCTTGCATTTTCATGTAAATAGCTGCACGCTTATTGGCAAACGAATTTAGTTCAAATATTAGGCTTGATTCATGTTAATTAGTTTGAAAACTGCACTCCACTTCCAAACGGCTGTTTGAATGTGTAACAGTGTAGCCTTATTTATTTGTCCATTTCGTTGCTTTTAACAATAAATCTGACATTGATATTCATGTGCATTGGGCTGCGAGTGTTGCTGACAATCAGCTTTTTAATTACACCACCACCACCACGACCAGATACCGCCAGCCACATTACAAGCAAGCACAGCCATCGTAACATAACACTCTGTTGGTACGTGTGCTGCAATACGCCTCAGTCGCGTAGTTAAAAAGCTACTTTTCCCAGGCTACTACCGGGAGGTTGGCGGAGAAAGTAGAACAAGAAAAAGCATCTCAATTGGGAAGCAAAATTGTGCTTCCTTCGGCCATTTACTTACAACGGCACAGACGCATTTGCATAAAAACGTAATTAAGAACAAAACACAACGGACGGACTGAAGCAAGCAGCAGTCGGGGGACTGAAGAAAGATTGCATCTTGCCGATCGAATAAAAGCTTTTTCGTATGCTTTGCCCCCGGCCGAGACACGGGGTCATACGACCTCCGCCTCCCGACTCCGGTTTGGTAGAAGGTTTTGCGAAGAAAGGTTCTTCTGATGAAGATAATTTCCTTAGCGGGTTCGTATCCGTTCTGAGCCCAGTGCCAGTAATGATGTTGGACGATGTTTTCCCATCTTCAAATGCATTTTACTAATGCTGTATATTTGACCCGGTTTTTTTAACAGTGTTTTCTTTAGATGTATCCCTTTTCAAAAGAACCCATGACGCGCTCAGAATGATCGAATCATTAATGGATGCTGTGGGTGTGTTTTGACCTAGCCAACGAACGGGATTGTACGAAAATTAGTTTATATTCGCCGTTGCTGCGAAATACGCTCGTCTAACCCGTTTGCGTCATGTTCTTTCTGACCTTGGGCCACACAGATAGGCAGACACAGATCAAATAAGAAACATTCGCACCCCAGCATGAACTCGACAAAAGTAGCGCTAGTGCGCGAGATGTTCTAATTTTTAATTATTACAAGCTGCATAATTAAACAACTCTTTCCGCCCTTTCCCGCGACTGACAGACTGCTCACGCTTCTGTGTTCGCAGCTTGAGTTATCTGCTGGAGCTTCACCGAAAGCAGGAGGGAGGGTTGTCTTTGACAGCTGGATGTAAATTTGCATGCTTTCATTTGGGGTGGGAACGGCAACCAGCTAACCAGTGACGGTGGAACGACGTACGGGCTGCTCATCAAGCTCAGCCGACGCAATCCGAATACGCGAATGGTGCTCGCGTAGAAGAAGTCATTCGCACAAAAGAGGGAAACTATTTCACGCAATCTTTGCTCATTATTCGCACTTCATTTTCTTCGCCCACGATGGCGGTGTCCTTCGATATTCGCCCGCGTGTGCTTTTCTTTTGTCTTCTTAGCAAGATTAGTCGTTAGTCTCCGGCTGCTGGTGTGGGCCGGATGTGGCCGGTCGGCCAAGATTCGGTAATGCCAGTCGGTAATGCTTCAGTAAGAGTAACGAAAATTCCGCACTTTCCGCAAGCAGCTTACACAATAAGAAGGTGAATAGGTAAGCACTGTGCGGGGAAAGGACACAGTCCTAGTGGTGGGAAAAATTACGCTTCCTCCGAAAAGCCCACCCATCATCAGCCGGTAATGGGGAACCTCAGCAGTTCCAAGCGAAAACTATAGGCTTCTCATTTCTTGGCTATTGTTTTGCTGAGTACGCTAAGAGAACAACCGAGAGAGGCAGAGGAAAAGAAATGAAAGCTTTTCAGCTACTGATGACACACACAAAGTACCCGTAGTCGGAAGACCGGGCAAAACCGGCCACTTTTTTCGATTTAAATTGTAAATTTTACCGCAATGTGGCAAATGAAAATGAATATTATGAAAGCGCGAAAAACTCTTGGAACGTGCCAGGGAGCTACACACTACCGGCAACCATCCGCAAGGCTCTAAAGAAGGGCGGCTGAAAATGTCACACTGGAGAAAATAATGAAATCCTCTCTCTCTTGCTGTGTTCTCTCCCTACCTTTTTTGTTTTGCCCAGCATTTGTGTTCCGCTGAAGTGTAATTCTAACAGTGTGCTTTCAACGGACGCCTTTTCTTGCAAACCCCGTGCTTGTCAACTGGAAGGCTTTTGTTTGCCCGATTGTTTGTTTTTAGTTTGACCATTCACGAGAAAATTCTTCCTCTTGCGCGGGCGCATGCGAAGATTATAATCTAAAGGTGGCACTAATTATTCGCCCATCCGCACTGCACCTGAAGCGTTTGAGGGGGGAGGGGGGGAGGGTTGGAAAAGGCAGGCTACGGTACTAATTTGCAGATAGCAACTACGAAGCTCTTTTCTGAAAGGCACGGTTTTGACATGTGACCGGTGGAGTTTTCGCATGAAGTAATGTCACGTAATATTAGGCACTGCTTTCGTAACCTCGTGCCAGATGGAAATATATTTTCGGTGGAATTTTTAAGACTTTTTGTTGTTGTCAAAAGAACAACGATCACTGCACGTAGCACCTTCTGTTAAATCAAATACCAACAATATTGAAAGGATTGTCACAATTTTTCAACCCAATTCCACGAAAGCAGTCTCGGTAACTCTTTCTCTCATTAACTTGACAATTTCCAAGAGAAGAAAGGAAATATTCATTATCACATTCTTAGTATATTGCAAATCCTACCATGTCCTACCATGGTAAATGCTGACAAGCGTGAAGGGTTGCTTTGCGTCAGAAAATCAGATCCTAATTTGATCTCAGTATGGGAATGTTGATGAATGTCTACATTGTAAAGAGCTGTAATAAAGAGTGTTCCGTACAAAATATGTTTAATTACTGCCGTATGTGATTCAGCAATTATTTAACGATTTTGCTTCTTTAAACATCCTCTAGTTTATTCTATAAAGGAGACTGTTCAAAACGTTTATTGGAAACACACTTTTTTTGTTAACATTTTAAAACACCTTTTTGTACAGCAATTCAATATGCTGAAACGGAACTGTTCTAGACATGTTTCAATACCAGCCAGTTATAATTTTGTACTCAAAAACATCCCATTGAACTGACAGACTGTTTTTTTGAAAACAGAACATTTTCAAAGCAACTGTTGCGGAATAAAACGATGACCACCAGCGATTTATCGCAGCTTCTAGGAAAGGCCATTCGTTATGATCATTCAGGGAAGAATGATTTAGACATGTTTCACAGTACCTACAGCTATATGAAATTGTTCAAAATATTTTATTTAATTTGGCCCACTTGCCTTATTTTTTTGCGTAAGGACAGAGCGTTATTTTCAAAGCTTCTGGGAACCATCGTGGAGTTTCTAGTCGTTGCGCTTGGAAGATACATTTCGTAGCTAAACTGCTGCTTCTGTTTCCATGAAGGTAAAACAGCTCATCAAAAATGTTTTTTCTGTGCCACAGCACAGCACGCATGACGAGTAAAAACCAAGGATTGTGTTATTTCTAGAACAGGCGTTTACAGCGGACGTTTGTCGTGGATAACGTTTCATACAAGGTCAAATAATATGGATCGTAAAAAAAATCCACCGAATGGTAGTAATGTAAGCAAACATCTAATATTAATGAAAATTTGGGATAGAAAATAGCAATAAGTGAATAATTTTACACTTAGTGCGAACCAGCCTTGATTATAGAAATCGCGCTGTAGAACGCCTAAATATATGCAATTTGTTAAAAAATTTGATTCATTTGATAGAACTATGAGTCTGTTGTATCCCATTAAACGACAAAACGGAAACAATGGTCACAATTCGTCGTAATGACTTTAGTACCTAAATAGGTTTACCAAACCGTTAAGATCATCTTAAGCTCGAGGATAACATGGTTAACTTCTAAAATGTAGCGATTATCACTAACAGTTCACTTTCACCTCGAACACATGGTTAGCATTGTTCTAAGAAATTGTGATTCCGTTTCGAATGAATTTCCCTTCGTGTGCGAATACCGACCTACTGAAACCAGACAACGTTCGAGGGGCAGAGTTTCATCCAATCAAATCTTAATCCAATTCGGAACATCACGTAGGAGCATTTTGGTCTCATGGGACCGTTCCCTTTCGCCCGATTGTATTCTCTCCGGCATGAGAATACATCTTCATTTTTCTCTGACCAACTATCGCTCACCTTTGCTAAGGAGAGCTAGGAAGGATGGGGCTTAGTTTTTGGCTTTAACTGTTAGCAGTTTTTCCTACAAACACCAAGCATCGATTCGGTATCCTCTCAGTTTGCAACGATTTGCGCTTCGTTACAGCTGCTGCTGCTGCTGTTACACTTACCTGGCAGGTGTAAATGCCCTCGTCAAGACGGTTCGCCCGGTTGATGCCCAGCAGGGCCGTGTAGTGATCTTTCGAGTCCAGTGGCAGCAGGCGGGTCCACATGTTTCTGCATTAATAATGACGTTTCGTCCAAAGGCGGAGTACGGCGAAGCAAACCGAGAGTGTCCAGCGCGGTGAAAGGAAAACGGTAAAAAAGGAAACTCGTTAGATCGTTGTGTTGGTTGGTTTTGAGGAACACACAAGACAGCGCCCTCCCCGCCTTCCCTAGTTTTTGACAGCACAGGCATAGGTGCAGGGTTTAGGTAGCGTTTGTTGTGCTTTCGAAAGAAACAACATCATCTGTTGAAATAACCTCTAGGCGGCGGGATGGAAGCAGCGCAGAAGGAACAGCCCCGAAGCCGGTCGGATCCTGCTGTCCCTGCATCGTGGAGGGTTATGGCTGGATGACATGTTTAACATATCAAAGGTTTTTGGGCTTTCATGCTTCCCACATCCCGAGAGCCGCCGCCCGCTCGAGAGCTAATCCCAAAGTTTCAACCACATCAAGACCGGCCCGTCCTGAGGTTGCGCCCTGCCCCAGCTACCATTCATTCTATCTGATGTGCGCCTCTCGTCGTTTTCCGGGACTGGATGTGCTTCCTTTCCCCGTCCTGTCAGTCGTATTACTTTTTCTTCGACGACGGCTTTTTGAACTAATTTCGGACGGCCTTTGCCTTCATCGTTGCCGGGTCGGCGGTTCCGTGTGCGCGATGATGGATGAGACTCAAATGGCCAGCCAGCTTCTCCGGTTGCGGTAGTCTTGAATGCGAGAAAACGGCACTCCCTCTCCCTTCGGCTGCCCCTTTGCCAGTCCTGTTGATTGTTCCTATTTTGAGCGATTTACCTTGTTGCTTTGGTCACGTTCACGTAGTAGCCGTTCTTGTACCACCGGAAGGACATTGTTGATGAGCCCTGCGCCACACAGGACAGTATGAACTCGGTGTTCTCCCGGATCGGTCCCTTTTGATTGATGACCACCGACTGCAGGAGCGAGATGAAACGAGTGTTAAAAGGAGAGAGGTAGAATTTTGTTTCAAGCAAGATGCGCACTACATCGTATAAGAGAGGGAGAAAGAGCGAGCGAGAGAGTTGTGAGGATGTGTCAGGCACCGGAAGCACAAAGGAGTGTACAATTTTCCAAGCAACAAGACACAGCACTGGTTGTTAATGGTCCGACGATGAGGGGACACAAGTCCAAGGCCGAGCGAGAGGACACAAATTTGTATACATTACCCACCGAGGGCCCGGGACGGTTTAGCTTGGTGACAACACTTCCGATCAAGTGGGTCAAAAATGGTAGCTCAAATCTGTGCATAAATGGACTCAAACCAGGGGAGGACGCTCCTAAATTTGATGCTTTAGAGGGATAGGTGGAATAAGGACCATCGTTATCGATTATCCTCCGGTTACGTGCTGGATGCTGACAGGTAAATAAATTGGACACCATCATCAATCTTGTTGCCAGTGTCAATTCGGACATTATATAGAGGGATTCATAAAGAAGGATTGAAGATTTGATGCAACATTGTTGAGGATAAAATGAGGGTGATGGACATTTTTGATTTCGAGTGATGATTAACATGTTGAATTCAAGCATATGGCCGCAAAGAGTTTAATAGCTGGTTGTGCTTTAAGGAAGCAGGAAGGAACGTGTAATTCCGATACATTAAACTACCCACCAACACAGCGGATTAATTATCGGGAAATTAACGCAATGTTCGCGTGCACCGTTGGAAAACTAAAACAACGTCGTGGACCGGTGGGGAAAAAACCGGAAGAGCTAGTCGGCTTGTTCGGTTCGCTGGTCATAATCTGACCCGACCTGCGAGCAGCTTGTTTCGTGGAAGGACGGCTGCCACAGTCTATCCATCCCGTCAATGAGGATGCTCTTTCTGAGGAGCGATGTTACAGCAGCAGCAGCCGGAAATAAGTTTCCGGTGCAAGTGGGAGCTTCTGGGAGCCTTCGCGGAAAAGAATCTACATTGACGCTTTAGCCGTCGGAGCGCCGAAAAACCTGTTCTACGGAAAAACACTACCATACACAAACATGTTCCATTAACGACCTATGGCATTCGATGGCCATCAAAACATGAAGTAACCAGTGCGGTCCCGTCCTGTGTACCGTTCGTGCGCGTTTGTGTGCAGGGTATGTATCGTCGGGCGAACGAGAACTACGTAACCTACCTGCAGCATTAGACCAACGTCCTGGCGAAAGGAAAGCTTCGTCCCCGGGACGAGACTCACGTTCCCGATGCGGCCCCGCTCCGTCATTTTCTCCATCGCTTCTCGTACCCGGCTCGAGTCGATTTTGGGGCCAAAAAATTGAAACATCACCTCACCGACTCCGGCTCCAGTTGTTGCCGGTGCGGCAGCTTTCGTGCCCGATGTTCCACCAATACTAGCACCGGTAGGGATCGCGTTTGTCCTGTGGATTAAACGGTAAAGGTCGATGAGTGAACCGGCGAAGCAAGAATTTCATACCCGTACCAGGCGGTTGGGGGTGTGTTTTTATAAAATGTGCAAAGAAAATACCGGCAATGAAAACCCTCACCCACCCAAACGCCCAGGTGATTGAACCTTGTCGGTATGCTTGTAATCGGATGGTGCCGCCGCCGAGGGGCTGGCATGGTAATTAGCTATAAGCGCTGACTAGAACTAAATGTATGAACGTGTACGTGTATGTGTGTGTATGTGTTGGTATCGAGCATCGTTGCGCGGGTCAAGAGGATCAAAAGGTATACCGAGATATGATGACTTCTTTAGGGATGTTCCACGAAGCACAGGCACGAATGGCAATGAGATTAACGGAAAGGTCGTGTCCCGCTCGGTACCACGCTGCTGTTTGGGAAGGTAGAGCGTGTGCTAATTTAAGGACCGGGAGGGATTTTAGATTTAGTTACGTGTGTAATTATCGTTGGATAGAAGTAATTAGGCAAGGTGTTTCAGGTACACTTTGCAATGTAAACATTAAAGTCTTTTGGGGAGGCTCGCTGGAGGTGTGTCGTTGGCGGGAAAAAGGTACATTGAATTTAATGAAATGGTCATGGGAATTGATAACGTAATGATTTGGTGAAATGACCTTTCAACAAGCAGACGGGGCGGGGCGGTGACACAAAAATATCGTAATCGTAAAACTTACTTCGTAGCAAAAACTTCCAGATCATTGATTTTGGATAGATTGAAATTCCTCAAAAACCGGTTGATCTGCAATAAAGAGAAACAGAAAAATGGGATTGATATATTATTGTGCATTATGCATGAATTATAAAACTTAAATTTGTCATATTTAAAACGGATTTATTGTTTATAAAACTGGCATTAAGTCAAAGAATGGAAGAGATGAAGAGGTTTCCATAGAAATAACAGATCATTTTTACCATCTTTTTCCATTGCATAATTTGATGTATGATCAAAGCTGAAACGAATTAAAACGTTATCGGTTTTTTAAATTGATTTTTGAGAGAAGTTTAAAAACATCAATGAATTTCAATTGGCCAAAAGTGACTGCCATGTAGTAGTCACAAGTAGTGCAAAGTACAAATACTTTTTACATGTATATTTAAACGCCCATTTTTTTAGCAGTTTAACAATTGTTAGGGGGTTTTCCGAAAAGTAAGATACAACTCGTCAACTCGTACGACGTAACAACATGCCCGTCATGGGTTCAAGTCCCGAATAGACCGCGTCCCCATACGTAGGACTGCCTATCCTGCTATGGTAACAATAAGTCACTGACAGCCAAGCTCACTTCACTAGTGGATAAAAAGCAGGCCTTGACCGACAGCGGTTGTTGTGCCAAAGAAGAAGAAGAAGATGCAATTGGTAAATATTTTGGATTGACTTTCAGTTACAGTGAACCCTCTCTTATTTGACACCTCTCCAATTTGAAAAACCTCTCTTATTTGAACATTTTGCACAGTCCCTTGATTTCCAGTACATTTTTGTTCCTTTAATTTGGAAAACCTCTGAAATCTGTGTCCCTCTTATGTGTGTATGGTGTTGCCATGGTTATTGAATGATGTATGCTCAAATTGGCAATCCTGTTCGCAGTTTCCTATAGCAACAGTTAAGGCTGCATACTAAATGTTCTGTCTCTTTCTTGTTTGTATGGACCTTTCATTCACTTTCAACCTCTGTAATTTGAAAACCCCTCTTATTCGACAGTCCCATCGCCTCTCAAATAAGAGAGGGTTCACTGTATTTGCAATCAAAAGCAATATAAATCATAAATTGAACCTTATAAGCATAAAACATTGTTCATAGAATTACACAATGCATGTTAAATATTATGATATTATTTAGATGGCAAAAAACAAAAGCACGCTTAACACATAATATTTTTAGTTTTGTTATGCATACGAAAGCAGCCTCGATAAGCAAGAACTTTCCTCGGTTCCTTTAAAGTCTCATTTATACTGGGTGAATTGCTTTTGTGTATACACATATTTGGAGTATTTTGTGTTATAATGAACAGCGTGAGTTATATGTTTATTCATGAGAGTAATTAAAACTAAGCAAACAATTAGGCCGGCCTGGTGGTACAGTCGTTGACTCGTACGGCTTAACAACATGCCCGTCATGCGTTCAAGCCCCGAATAGGCCGTGCCCCCATACGTAGGACTGCCTATCCTGCTATGGAAACAATAAGTCACTGAAAGCCAAGCCCACTTCACTAGTGGGTACAGGCAGACCTTGACCGGCAGCGGCTGTTGTGCCAAAGAAAAAAAAAGGCAATTAAATTAAAAGGCTCCAATATGGAACTGTGATGGTTATATGATGCAGGTTGATCATAGTTTCTACATAAATGTAAACAGTAGTAAACAAGCATTCTATTCCCCGAAAGCGAATTCAAATCAGATCATCTAATCATCAAAAGCCGACTAAAATGGACTGTTTGTTTATTTGATAAAGTAAACCCATCGAACTCATTTGGTTTAAACGGTTAAATATACATTTACATAGTCAGCTTTTTCATAATAAATAACAATTAACAAATTTACTAATTCCTTAAACGAGCTGGACGTAGACCTTTCCTGAATGTGGCCTGAGGTACATCGAAAACGAATAAATCAGTGGTCAAGTTAAAATTACACGACATGGATGTTATG
Organism: Anopheles arabiensis; assembly: GCF_016920715.1. Lineage (NCBI taxonomy): Eukaryota > Metazoa > Arthropoda > Insecta > Diptera > Culicidae > Anopheles > Anopheles arabiensis. The sequence continues at coordinate 42,217,694 of NC_053518.1, forward strand.
TTATCCCAACCATTCGTAATTCCAATCATTCGACGAAAACACTCTTCGCACTACACCTCTACATTAATGTGTCAACCACAGTGCAGCTTGTTTAATGCGACTGTGATTTTAAACAACGTCATGTTGCGGGTATCACCTCCGACGTATATGATACGCAACAATATGCCACAGTATCACAACGTACACACACAAACAGTGCCAAATGAGGCCTCACTGGACGACCGATGGAACCAACGGGTAGCACACCACACCCTGGTACAGCTCGTTTGTATCCCATGCGGAGATCTCGATCGCTTTCATGTGTGCCGCCGAACGGGGGCTCATTCGCTTTGGAAAGGGGCCACCGAGCGATACGGGGCTTGGTTTTGACGTGATCTAGAAAATTAATTAGCATATTCGTTTAATTATCAAATGCAAAAAGCCAGCATCAGTGCTCGGTACACTCGTCTCGCGGCAGCGGCTGTGTGTAGCAACGAGGTGGTTCAGTGTTTTCTTTATGCCATTTTTCACCCTCCGTTGATGTTTGATACAGAGCGCAAAACCGGTGTTTGACACAAAAGGTGTACACGAAACGCCAACGAGTGAAATAACTCAGCAAAGGCTCAGAACATGGCCAGTACTCGCAAAAAAGCCCACCATACTTTAAGGGAGTGTCTGGAGCTGGGCTGCTGAGAACCCCATGAACCCGCCAGGTGGTTGTTCTCATTAAGTGGAAATCAAGGGACAGGCCGGCACCAGGTCCGCCCGGCAGTGCTCGCCCGGTGTTTGCTAGTTGGCCCTTTTCACACGACAAATACTTCAATTAGTGGGTTGTGGTTCGCAACAAACAAGCAAAACCATCGGACATACATACACACATATACTCTAACTCTCTGACGAACGCCGACGAGAGACGCAGACCGTTGTATGTTTGAGACTTGTGTCTCGCATGAAAACGCGTCACAATCAACAACGAAAACAAGCATTCCTTTTAACCGGCATGAGGTACGTTGCGTTTTAAAATCCTGAAAAATCGTTTGTTGTTGCACTTCTCATAATTATACTTGGTTTTGGTTGGAAAGTACGTACGAAGCAGAATGAACTTAACGAATGTACCACGATACGCCGACTGGCGGCAATTGAGGAGCTATTTTCTCGGCGGATCGTTAGGTTTGCATTTACATGTACTCTCATATGCGGTTGGCTGATGATTATTCACACTTTCAAAAAGGAATTTGAAGGACAGTGATACTATTAAGCTTGGCGTACATAACCATACGTACATTTACCATAAGCCACAAATCAGCGATTCCAAGGTAGTTTCCGGGGTGGGCTTTCCGACCGTAAACCGTTTTTGTGCACTTTTGCAGTATGTCTACTGTTAGGTGTGCTTGATAGTTACGGATATTACGGATTTTCAGTCAAGGTAGCCCGTTAGCAAGAGCTATACCTGATCACTGTAAGTGAATACTCGTAAAGCTCAAGAATAGGAAGATCACAAAGTACAACAAATAAAAGTTCAGTTCTTTAATGTTATCCAATAAGCATGTAATCTATTACCATTGAATTAATTCGCTAGTTTTGTCACATTTTTTTCTATATGGTATCATACTATCGCAAAGCTATGAGAGAATATATGCTACATCATATCACAAAGACATGAGAACGTGAACTGCTTTTCATAAACAAAAAGGACCCCCCTCAAAGTTATATTCCATTGTTATCAACTGGAAGTCTTATCCAAAGAGCAAACACTGGATCGCTATTTTTGGAACTTTACGAACCTCTAGAAACTTTTTCATAAAGCATCGCAAAAAGCATTTGAGTTTTTACGTAAAAAGGAGCAATTCCCAAAATGAATTATTGTAATGTAAATAATTCACCACCATTCACATATAGCACTGTCTAAAGCACTTCCGACGACCTAAATTTTACCTGTGCCTGCGCAAAAAAACCAGTAGGAGAGTTGGTTCCGTTATTTAACTACCTTACCAATCAAAACCGTCCCACGCACATTGCCTTCGAAATGATAAAATCCTATTTCGGAAAACCCATTCTTAATGCCTTCATCGGATCAGTGCGGTGGAAAGTTTGTTGGGCCCGACCAACTTAAGTTAGGCAGCGTTTAATGCTGCGTACGTGACCCCTCTACCATACATCGGGTGCGGGTCTAAGTTGTGTGTCGTATTTTCCACCCATTTCTGGAATGGGGTTTGGGACAATCCTATCGACCAACAGCAAACCTCCTTCGAAGGGTATAATGTAAACATGTGTTGCCGTATTCCAACGGGATGTTATGTAGTAAGAAATCGGTAAAGTGTGCAAGTAGTATTTATTTGTTAGGCGTTTTTCATTCATGTGGTTCTTGTAAAAGCCCAACAAAAAGGTTTTACCAGTAACTCTCCACTATCTAGCAACTGTTGCAACTAGTGCACTCTTCACTTTACATACAAACTCTAATTACCTCCAGTGCCCAGTGTTTGACGCACGCGTTTGGACCGGAACTGGCTCGTCAGATTAATTAGTAGGTCGACGTTTTTACGCGACCGTAAAGTGCAACACTTTCGACCAGTTTAGCGTAGCGACCGGTTAGTCCACTTGTGTGTTCAGTGGAGTGACAAGTGAGCTTCCGAAAACGAAAACGAGTGAAGTGCTATCGGGCTTATATTTCTCCATTCAGGATCATTTCCTGTAGCAACACGAATTCGTCCTATTTTCGTCTTGCGGCGTCTGTTTGTTCCCGAAAAAAGCATCCTAGCGAAGGAAAGGCATCTGCTACGATGTGATCAAAGGTTCGCGGCAGATCCCGCGTCAGACTCATCTCACTCTTTAGCGCTTTAGCGAATGCTCCTAGCAGCCGGATCTGTTATTAGGGTGTGTTCGGAAAGATGTGGGAAAATTGTTTTAGGGGGCGAACAGTTGGTGAGAACTTTACGCGTACCTACACCTACACCAACGCAAGGGAAGAGGAAATGGTGGAATGGTGAAACAACTTCATCGTTGTACGGAATGTGTGCAAAGGCAACAGCAGAGTTGTTGGAACTAGAAGGATGAAAAACATCACACCCCACCCGCCCCTGGTTACGGGTTCCCCTGTCGTTTGGTTTGGTTGGCAAAATTAACCGTTGTACCAACCACCGATTTCAACACGCCAACTTTTCACCAAACTTTCAACCCTCTCGTACGCAATTTTCATAAGCGCGCAACACAACACTTTCCAGTGGCGGACCAACCCAGCCACCGCCAGCGCGGGTTTTTGGCATGACGATTGCACACGCGTTGTTGCGTTCGAAAACGGAAACACGGTGTGTTGGTGTGTCCGCGTTTGTGGATGTGTGTGTGTGAAAAAGAGACAGAAAAACAGCCAAGAATTAATTGTTTCCTTTGATGTTTGCCGTGCGAAAGATAATTTAATTGTTGCTTGCTGTCCTTTTTTTGGGGGGAGGGTGGGATTGGCAGAATTCCGTGTGCGAAATGTTTGCTTCAGGGCGGCAACAAAAACAAGCCCAATAACTTTTAACACATCTCATGCGAATTCTGGCTGGCTGGTGGGAGTAAAATTGGAAAATGTTTTTGTGCACTTGTTCTTCCTTGCTGCCTGACAAATCGTTTCTTGTAATTCTGTCCGCTCGTGCAAGCAAACCGGCAACCAGAGCGCAAACACCTGGCAAAGAATTTTGAGCAAATTACGTCGAAATTCGTTGCTTTTTTATAGTAGATTCTTATAACCAGCTAGCAAATAACTTACCCCCCGTGCTAGTAACTAGGAGTGTGTGTGTGTGTGAGTGTGTCGCAAAAGAATGTGTTCCAGTGTACGCGTGTACTAGCAGCAAACAGTGCCTGTAGTGCGTTGATGCAGAAAGCGCGCGGATTATAATCACACAACCGAACCTGCTTCACACAACCGATCTGCTGCTGCTGCTGCGGCTGCTACCGTTTCTGATCTCGCAGGCAAACGCGGAAAACCGGCCCCTATTCGTTTGAATGCCCCGCAGCCTGAAGGATGCCTGGAGTGGTATTTCTTGTTTGTGTTCCGACGGCAAATTATGAAAGGACGTTAATTAACGGTAAGAACGCAAGCCCATTGCACATTCGTCTGCTCGCCCTAATCACTTCCTACCCCCCCCCTCCCCCCCCAACGTTCGTAGAACCACCCAAAAACCCCTTAAGAATGTACGGTTCAGGTGGCCAACTCCCGCATTTCCCGGCACGGAGTGCAAAGGGACCATGCTTCTGGTTCCTGTTTTCCTTTGTCGTTGTTAAATATGTACTCAACGAAAATGAATAGCAACCTGTTCCGCCGAGAGAATGGGTCGGATTATGGTGGATATATGTTGAAGGAATAACAAGCAAGAAAAAATATATGAAGCCGTAGCACAATCTAACAAACGTCTTCATTAGCGGAATATCAAAGCGTCCGGCTAGAGACAGTTCCGAGAGTGTGAGTTGTACTGAATACTAACTGAGCCGGTCTCGTGGTACAGTCGTTGACTCGTACGACTTAACAACATGCCCATCATGGGTTCAAGACCCGGATGGACCGTGCCCTCATGGTTAGGACTGACTATCCCGCTATGAGGTAATCCATAAGTCACTGAAAGTCAAGCCAACTTGTCGGCTTTGACCGACAACAGCTGTTGAGCCAAACAAGAAACAGAAGAAGAAGAAGAAGAAGAAAAAAAGGATCATACAAACAGTGTTCAGGTTCTCCAAGTTGATAAATGTTGTAATCACTTGATGTTTGCCTAAAGCACTTGAATTGGGATTAAATGTATAAAGCTTATATTATTTAGCGTGGAGACATAATAGTTTTGTTGTATTCACCATATACGTAGAGTGAACACCACTTAAAAATATTCTTAAATCATATCAATGATTTGCATTACACCAAAGATTTCATAAAATTACATTTTACAAGAGCGACTCAAGGGCATTTTCAACCCGGTTTACCAGCATAAGCCCACCAAGCATTGAACTAGAAAAATTGTTTACAAATCAATACTGTTTATACGGTTAATAGTCAATACGGTTTGCAACATGTATAAACTGTTACGTCAGAAATTAGTGACTGAAAATGTTTCAATAAACGAAGGAAAACCGCACATACGCACATATTTACGCACATATAGCCAATAAGCAGCTAAATCAACACGTGCTGTAACGGTAAATGATTTCATGTGAACCATTAGGTATCGAGTTCAAATAATTGGTACGAAAAAGATTGTTTTGACCATTCAAGCGAAAGTTAAAGATGAAGGACCCATATCACTAAGTGCATTGCCCATATGACACATTAATGGAGCTTATTGACACTTACGATCTCACTAGTACACATGCCAGCGTAGCTCGGGTACGCCAAATAGAACTTGATGCAGCAGCGCCAGTAACATTTTATTAAACACATCAACCAAAAAGTGGAATTTGTCGAAGATTTTTTTACAGATGGTTTGAGCCTATTGGCCTTATTTGTTTCTTTTAATCAGAAATTTAAATCTAATCTTAATATTTCAAATTAGACTTTATTAGAAAATTTATTCTTGCAGACTATGTATTGTATATATTGCTATTATGACTTCATATATAGTCCTTATATTCGGTAATTTTGGTAAACTTGATATCATATGTAGTGAATTTATTTGAACTTATTATCTAGTTTACATAAAAAAACTGGAAGGAGTGATTTATAAGGGGTATCACTAGCCCTAGGCCACCAATCTAAAAGTGGCTGGCAATCGATATCTGGGAAGAGGATGCCAAGTATATAAAAAAAAACTTAATTTATTTCCAGTTTTCAATGCAATATAAAGTATTTCAACTATAGATTTATGGAGCAATAAAAATGTTGCGACGTTTTGAAATTTCATTTCGGTTTTATGCAAAGTTTGATCAATGTTTAGACAGTAGCATCCAATTTTTCATTAGCAAAAGGAAACTCAGTTATCTCTGATTGCTTGACGTTGGTATCATTTTTTTACCATCACGATGAGCGGTCCAAGATACAAGATTTCTTATCAACTGAAATAGGGGGAAAATACCGTTTTCAAAGAATGCGCTTCATATTTTAGCCGAATTCCATTCACCTTCAGGCCGGTTGTTTTTGTGTTGTTGTTTTTGTTGAATGCTTTGTACCGCGCGCTGCATGCATCGTTTTGTTCCCGCAAAATCAACGGAGAAAGTGCAACCATACATTTCAAAGCACCGAGACAGAAGAAATCGGCATCAAAAAGCCTGCCCCATCTGCTCGAAGAAGAGTGATTACTTCCTGATGGGAAGCTTCCGGGCATAAAGCCGGCCGCTCGTAGAAAGAGGCAAATGAACTTACTTTTTACTGCAGCTGGAAAAACAGAAAAGGAAGTCCAAACTGATAAGGACCCCGTACATGTACTGTGTAGATTTCACCGAGTCGAATAGAAATGAAGCCGAAATCGCGTGGTAGCCGAATGCTGGCAGCGAGAATAAAAGGGCATCAAAACCGTGATGCACCTGGTACCGCCGACCGGGCCGGAAGCTTGATTGTGTTTGGCTTTGGCCGTTTGGTAGAGCGGAAAAATAAAATTCCTTTCCGTCATCAATCGGCCCTCCAGGAGGCGACCACTCTCCTACCCCGGAAGAACGAAATCGGCGGAGATTTCGTAGCTAAATATCGTTCACCTGGTGTACTAGCGTCGTTTTGCTTTCTCCTCACCACTGCTTGCATTCTATTTCCGCGATGCAAGTTGCTCTATATCCAACTTCCATTTTGTTCTTCGGGCTGTTTCCTTACGCTTCCATAAGCCAGAGCACGGCGAAAGCGACGACGTTTTCATCTACTTCTGTGTCGTTTATTTTTCGGCCATTCGATTCGATGCCCTTCATTTGATTCTACGGCGAGCTTTTAGCCCCAATACCTAGAGGAAATAAAAGTGAGCACCGGGGACCGAACCAAGAAGTGAGAAAGCGCAAAAAAGCACGCACAGAAGTAGAAAATCATCTCCCAACTACTGTTACATTCGCCAGAAGGAATAGAAATACAAAAAAAATGAAAATGAAACACCATAAAAAGGAATAGCGGGCCACGAGGATGCTTCGTGCTTCGCAAAGCGGAAACATTCCTTCCTCCACCCTCTACCTGCAGCACCATTCCACCGAGGGCGAGCACTAGGTTGGGTAAATATTTGCAGATGAGTTTTGCTTCACTTTTGCACCGGTTTTGAATGGGGAGCTGCTGGATGGCGAACGAAGAAAACAAATCGCTCATCCGCCAGCGGCTCTTCACTCGAATCCGCGGCGCAAGTGGTGAATGCGAATGAACCACCGTCGCTGAGAGTGCAGCGAAGGACGAAATGATATTGTTAATGGATGCGACCCGGGTAGCAATGGGAGATTCGATAGTAAACTGCACTTTGATTCAGTTCCACACAGTGGCAAAGGGAAATTGAAAACTTGTCTAATGGTGAGCGTAGTTACGAAAAAAAGAAGATCAAATACATTTGAACAAAATGTAGCAAACAAAACAGTTCATTTTTCTTTTTGTTAAAATAGCGTTAGACTGAGGACACTATTGTGAATTGTATATAATTATTTTCCGTGTTGTTAGTAGAAGAAACAAGTAACTTGACCTTTTTACCTGAAACTTCTCGATGTTTTGGCTAAGTAAATAAGGAAGGGAAGCAATATAAGGAAAATTCAAACAACGCTTTTAATCCTAACAGCAGAATTTTGTGCTATTATTTTGGCTGTTTTTTCATATTTGCGATTTTTGTTTAAATTTTGTAGCACCTGGTTACGCTTTGTTTTACGATGGTTAATGTAGAATTCCTGAAATATGAATCCATTATGGCTGAAGAATCTTCCAAGTAACATTGAGGGAAGGGAACAAGTCATGAATAAGGTAAGAGGATGTACTTTATACTAGTCATGGGAAAAATGATTCTTTTTAAAGATCAGGTGCGGTCCAGTTCGCTCAGTGAAATGAACGGAACGAGTGCGGTGATTCTTTCGCACGCCCGAGGTGCAGTATGTTTTTAAATATCGGTTTTATGCTGCAAGAATGTACACTCTATTTTATTTTTTATTTTTTTTTGTTACATTTACAAGCAGAGAAAAAGGAAATCAAAGTTGTTTTAATGCTCAACTAAACTTTAAATTTATCACTATTTGCTTTATTGTCTTATATCATTATTTATTTTGTGTTCTACTCGTTTAAAGTATTTTTTATAAAAATGTAAATTTATCGCCGTTCAAAACAACGGATTCATAACACTCATTCAATTAACCGTACAGTTTAAAAAAAAACTGTGGTTAACTATAGTCCATGAGGAGAATCTTTTTCATATATTCAAAGCCGACATGGCACCCTATTCTAACATATGGAAAATTACCTGCAGTTTCGAACTGGTGAAAAAAAACTACTAGAGCGAGAGTGTATCGCTATTTTGCAGAACGGGAAAGAAGACATGGATAACAGAAGCTTTCTCGTTCTAGTCAACACACTATCAGATCGAAAAAGCATGCTGATTTTCTGAGTAGGAGAATGAACTCCGCACCGCGTGCGGTGGTTTGTTGCACACTTTCATAGTCGACAGGGAGAGCGTCCGCACGGAGAATCAATACCGCACCGCTAGCGTGCGGAGATGTATCGCACACATTCATAGTCGACGCGGAGAACGTCCGCACAAAGTATCAATACCTCACCGCTAGCGTGCGGAGATGTATCGCATACTTTCATAGTCGACAGGGAGAGCGTCCGCACGGAGAATCAATACCGCACCGCTAGCGTGCGGAAGAATCATTTCCATTTATCTGGCGGTGCGGTACTCGTTCACTCAGTGTAAAGATTGGAATGAATCATTCAGTTCTGATTCATTTTGCCCATGTCTACTTTATACGCCAGTCGAGAGACGAATGAAGCATTACAACTCAGTATATTTAAGCAAAGTACCCTTATTGTTTAAATCAGGTATCCTCAAACTATGGTCCGAGATGATTTTGTTAGAATACAGGCTATCCCAGAGATACGCTGTAATAGCGGAATTTCCACAATTTTCGCGCAGGTCGAATTTCAAGGATTTCAATCAAATTGTAGCTAATTTTCATGTAATTTTCCCCAATGTGGTAAATATATGCCATTTTATCAATTATTCGACATGATTCTGCCTAAATACTACCTTAATGTAGTGAATTTTTGAATGACTTTTACAATTCCACCAAAACGGAATTTATTTTGCATTTGACAATTGATGCGTGAAATCAGTACAATTTGGTCAAAAGACAACTTCAGTCAACTTTAAGACTATTTTAAGAGGTACTGCGTATCTCGGGAACGACCTGTAGTCTATGGTATTGTCTGTAGACTATTTCGTTCATAATTTTAAGTTTTTAAATAAAATATTGTATGAAAATATATAAAGTATTTCCAAGCACTACGGCCTATTTGGACCGTTCCTCCTGAATAAGTTCGGAATATTTTCTGATTTAAACGAGATTTACACGGTCAACCGTTAGCTAAAGGTAACGTCAAAATGTCCATTATACAAGTGATTTACTAAACAGTGTGGTCGTAAAAATTATTGTGTGGAGTGATATTTCATTGAACTTTTAAAACTTTTACAACGTAATACATACTGTCAGCACTAAAAAATACGCTACTGTCAAAGTCATAGTCAAAGTGTCTTAAGATACTAATTTGAAAGTAACTCAAACAAGAAATCATTGAAATTATTTTCATGATCTCCTGCGGTAGTGTCTAAAACATGTTTCAGTACTTCAGACATGTATAGACATTCAGCAACAAATCACCATTTCTTTAGAGGCTGGTGTCACAGTAGAAGCAGCTGCTATTATAGGACAGTAGTAATTGACATTATTGGGATCATCATAAGCTTGAAAGTATTCAAAAAGTATCCAATTCAAGAATAGAATGTTTGACATAAACAGTTTGAATTATGCGTTTTATCACTCATCATCACCGTTTGAACGAATTGATGCACATGTACATTGACCATGAATTTGACGGCTATACCGCGCAACCGGCTATCCGTTTAGGTGGTTAGCTAATCTTGCACAAAGAATAGCTTGTGGTAATTAAGATTTTTTTAAATCATTCAGTGTTCATACTATAATGATATGTTGAACAATTACAAGAGATTATTTATAAATGAAAATGGTTCAATTGAGGTTGCAGATTGTGTTAAACGAGTGATTTTGTTGTGATTTATGAACATAAGCATAATTATTTAATGATTCACACGTTTATAGTAGTGTTGTTGAGTGATTTGTGAATATTTAAATTCAGAGACTCAATAAGTAAAAGAATACTAATCTGAACGGATTCCGTTCGGGAATCGATTGGGATTTGTTTGCTATTCTATCACAATATGATCAGATTTTGCATGAGTTTCGATTGGGAATCGTTAGAGATTTGAATATTATTCTAACGAGATTAGGTTGTGTATTTTCATCGCGATAAATTGCTGCACCCTTTCGACATTTTGCAAATGTTACAATATGTATATATATATTTCTATTTTAGAGACAAGGTAATATTAAGTAACAACAAAACGAAATACAACAATCAGAATTTGTCTAGTTTTGGGCAAGTTTATTAGACTTATTTATTACTATCATTATTATTGGTTGTTATTTTTACTGTGTTCATTTTAACATAAGAAGTTAATTTTTGGCTCGAGCACTAACTGATATTTTCCTCCCTCACAGGCATAAACTATGCATCTAATAATGAACAGTTACCGCCACCGGAATCGACCCTCCAACAACACTCAACAACACCGGCACGTAATCTTAATATAAATCTGCCAGAAAACGTGACCCAAGGTCCGCGAGGGCCACGGGCTCCCACCACAGCCCACAATGCAGCCGGGAATGCAGTGTTGCGGCTCGAGGTTGAGCTGCGTGACAAACACGCAGTCCAGGGACGTCGCACAGCAAACAAAGCGAAACCACCCAAACCACCGGGGTACGGAGTGAACGCGATAAAAGGACCACCACCGAACGTTGCCGGTTCGGCACCCCTTGAAAAGGTAAGGTCACCTCCATTTTCCATTTCCCCCTACCTTTCCGAAACAAACACAAACCGTTTATCAAGGCCACGCCGCTGGTGTGTGACGCGTGGCCAACCAAGCGTCGACCGCAAAGTTGAGGATGTGACGGTGATAAAAAGCTGCACCCCACCCGCCACTGTCCTTCATTAACGGTTCTGGAACGGTGCATCCGTGGACATGCGGATGGACGATATAAATCTTTTCCCTTTGGCGAGTGTATTCTCCTTTGGGTGCTGCGCTTGGGCCGTTGTTCGTTGTGGCAATGTTTTCGTAGGCGAAAAAGTTCATCCAGTTGTTTGGATTGCACGACGGCGGTTATGTTTTTAGTGGAGCTTATCTTGGGGCTTGCGTTTTGCGGAGTGCCAGCTGCAGCAGCAAGTATTCGATAAAACAAACTTTACAAGGCTTACGATCAAAATTTCGATTTGTGTAGGTTCTGGACGAGTTGCTTAAGAAGCTTGAGATTGAACGGGTCATTTGGCACCCGGACAAGGAGGGGCAGTACTACCAGGTCGTCTTCCCCCTAGCGGCCGGTGATCCTTGCGAAACGACGCTCCACTGCCTGACGGAGCTTGGAATCGGCGTGAAGTACAATTCCAGCGTCAGGTAAGTTGGAATAATATTGTAGCGTATACATTGTAGCAATATTATAACTTGTCCAGATAGAAAATATTATTTTTTCTAGCTTCTAAAGCAAATTCTGATTTTAATCATGCTTTATCTCCATTTCCATTTCCTTCAGCGTGCTACCGTGCAGCGTCAGCTACGACGGCTCGAATGACACCAGTAACGAAGATGAATATGGGTAACGTTTTCTATTCCCCCCAGTAGTCTCGCGTCATAGTTTTCCCTCTCAACCAGGCAAATTACCATGTGTGCACATACACACACATACACTCTGATACATTTGCTTTTTGGAAACCATCCAGCGTCGCTCACTATTATTTAAATGAAGAGCAGTGACTTGTCTGCGGAAGGAAATTCCGTCCTGCGTACATCGTCCTTGTCTCTTGGCAAACGCTTTGTCTTCCCCCCTCAAAGGACGTCTTTGTACCGTCTGTTTTTATTCTGTTACAGTGCTGCCAACTGCTGCGAAAGCTTTGTTGCACTGGCTAGAAGGGTGTATGGGTGTGTGTTTTTTCTCTATTTTTTGTCTGCTACTTAGTTCTTTCTTCCCTACTGTGCGTCTGTATTTCACCTTCTTCCAGCGTCCAGCGTCGACATCGTTATTGTCGTTGTGCATTTGCATAATTTGATTAGGTTCACGTACGCTGTGCAGCATGCAACATTGCAACGTGCATGTGCAGGAAGCAATATGATCTTGGAAAAAACGAGCAGCAAAACTTAACTCAAGAAGAGGGGAAGAAAGTGAAACAAAAGGTGCATGAAAGCACTGAATTCAATATTCTTTTCACTGCAGCTATAAAAGGCTGGTGAAACAACAGAGAAAAGGTTACACCCATCGAACGGGGTGTAACCGGGCGTTACAACTTTAGGTGATAGTTTCTTATTTTTCTTCTTCTTCTTTCATTCTACTGTTACGTTCACTAGGTGAATATTAATTCCCTTATTTATTCGCTCGGAGTGAATGATTTTTCATCCAGCGTAGTTAATCCCTTTCGGTGAAGACGGGGTGGCGGCCCCTGCAGTAACCGGGGTTCACTGGCAAGTGAGTTGACTTTTAATTAAACTTTGCTCCCCCCGGAGCTTTCTAACCGATTTTGACGTGGCAAAACGTGCGCAAAAGGGCGAGATGGATTAAATGTCCCGTCATTGGACGATAATTAAATGTCCTTTAAGATTCTGTTGCGGAAGTCTGATCCAAGGGAAAAACGCTTTAGATGTGACGCTTAATTAAACGTTCAAACATGTATGTGTGTGTGTGTGTGTGATAGAGAGAGTGGGGGGAAGGTAGGAGGAATGTATGTGTCTTCAATCCCTTTATTTCCCATTTCTCCCGTGCTACTGTGGCAGCGATGAGTGTGAGGAAAACTCCAAATGGAACAACTTCGTTGACTCGATCCGCTCGAAGCTCACCGTGAAGCAGGTCGTCGATGGTGTGCGAGCCGGCGGCTCTCTATCGTTCGACTATTTGCTGCTCATCGTTACGGCTGAGTAAGTATACGCTCTAGCTGCTTGGTTCAGTGCATCTAGATCGGTTTCACCTCATCATCATCTAGCATAAATAAACAACACCAAACAAAGATAAGCACTTCCTCCACCAGACGAAGCGCGAGCAAATTTTTCTAAACGAAACACTTTGCATCACTTCATCAGGTCATTTCAGCAGTCGCTGGTGGTTTGTTCTTTTTTTCGTAGTTTGATTTTTCTCCTCTTTCCCTTTCCTTTATAGTTCGCTGGCCGCCCTCGGGCTGGTGGAAAATAATGCACCAAACATTGTGGCCGCGATGCTGGTCTCACCACTGATGGGGCCGGTCATGTCGATTACCTTCGGAACGATCATAGCGGACCGCGAGCTTGTGGTAAGTGGAGTGGTTGCCTGTCTAGGGGGATGGTTTGTGTGCTTCAAAGCGCGATCGTGTGCTTCGCTTTGGCTCTCCCATCTCTATGCATAGCTCTGCTGCACGAGGAGATATTTCGATTTTTGAATAGCTTTAGAGTGTACACGGATATGCTTTTAGGTATGTGTTGATGGAACACGTAACGTTTCGCGATAGTTAAGCAAAAGGTAGGATGGAATAGAAATGTTTGGATAGAAACCCCCATAAAAAAGTGCTTGCTTGTAGTATAAATAGTAAGTTTTTTGTTAACAAAGTTGTAATAGTTTTTGCCGATGGAATACTGCTGACCGACTATGAATACACTTTCCCATAATGTTATAGAAAAAAAATAATATGAAAACTCTTTCACAGTGTGGTTAGCAACATCATAAGAGTTAGTTTTTAGTAGCAACAAACATGCAAAACACCATCCAGTAAACTTGTTTAAAAAGTCCAATAAATTTATCCATCGCTTAGCATTTTGAATACTACTCATTTCCAAAAACCTGCGCCATACAGAGGACAGAGAAGGAGCGAGGAATAAAAAAATAACAACTTTCTGATGCAAAAAGGCAGTGAAAACTCACAGATTTTCCATCGCCCACTGGAGCGGAATTCGCGCAACATAAAGTCAGGGCAAAAGTTCACTTTCATAAAGCCGACTTTTTGGTTACAAAAAAAAAACCTCTCTTCACACAAACACACACACGGAACTTCTCCAGCCCACCAAAGAGCAGATGGTGAACTGAGGGTATGGAACTAAAAAAAACACACGAGCAAAACAAAAATGCTGCGGTTCTCAGGTGTGCTCAGTCGATGAAAATTTAAATTAAAACATTTTCATTCACAGCGATGAGGTCGATGGGGAAGTGATGGGGGAGGGAACGGAAATGCAGGAAAGTTTCTCCACAGCCCACAGCGGTGTAAGGTTGAAAAGCAAAGTGGTAGAAAGGGAGTAGTTTAAAAATTAATTGCCTCGCGTTTTGAGAGTGTGAAAGTAGTCGTCGGTTTTGGAAGGGCAAGAGAGGACAAGCTTTGTGTTTTTCACACATCTGAACGATTTTTTTTCCTCAACTCCATCCGCGTCCGATGGGATAATCAGTTGTGAATGTTGTGAAGTAGGGAAGGAATTTAATGCTGCTGGAAAGAATAATGCTCTCGTAGTTGTACGAAACATTTGATGGAGTGTGAAATATTAGCGAGTGAGCAAGTAAGAGTTAATTTTTAACACCTTAAATAATTGCACGATTGTGTGGTGGATTTGTTTTTGTATTCCGTTGATGTTGAAAAGCTTTTTGAAGTAAACACCAACACCATGATGTGCCACCTCATTTCGCCAATTCCACGGAACACGCTTTCCATTGAAGCATTTGCAATATTATGATAGGATTTGTTTTTGATTAGGTTATCATAGATAATAATTGTATTAATTATAATTAATTGTATGTAATTATAAACAAATGAAACAATGGAACTTGAATGAGAGATTACTGAACGAACCATAATCAAATGCAGGTTAAGACTCTCTAAAGCAGCTTTACATACAAATGGTTATTTTATTTCACATTTTTTAAATGTAGATTTGATACGGATTGAATAGAATCGATTAAATACCAATTTATGAAAAAAAATGCTTTCGTGTTTAAATATCAAAGTTTTGTTCAAACTGAAGGTACATGCTTATTATTTTTCTGACACTGGAAATGTTCTGTTAATAGCGATAAAATTTACTTCGTTTTTAGAGTTGCAGTAGCTAATAAAGCACGAAGAAGCTAATAAAAAGACAAGAAATTCAAGCACTTATTCACCGCAGGCTGCAAGTCTATCAACATAAATTAATAGGTGCAAGATAAATGAAAGATGTTTAAAGATCGATACAAAAGTAAAATGGATTCTTTTTCCAAAAGTAAAATGGATGTTTTATATATTTTTGATTAAATTTTGGGATGGCACATTGAATTACATGCATCATCCCATGTGTCATTAAATAAGCTGAATTTCATGAGTAAAACGTTATGAATTTATCCAATCGTTTAAGAAACTACCGTTTATCCATATTTTCATATTCTATCATATTTTAGCATGTATTTTAGCAGCAGCTAATCATAGTACAACGAGATATACATAACCATCACATCAATAACTATGAAGGGGAAAAATATGGCCCAATTATTTGTTAATGTTAATGAATTATGAGACTGAATATGGAAAAAAAAAATTCTTATCGTCTTATTGACCAATCGCATCTTAAAAGTGACATCATAACTAACCAAACTTATTTTCATTGTCAGTAAAGTCTACAATAAAAGTTTAAAAGACCTCATCATAAAATTCGACCTCATGTACCTCATATATTCTTATTCCAGTACTTCGATAAAAATAACGACTTATACGCTTATAAATTCCCGTTGCACATCCAGAAAAGTGTACCAAAAGGGCGACAGCAAATGGCACGAGAGTTGTGTTGCGATTTGGGTAAATTGAATGTCAAAAAAGCAAACAACACATTCATCACCCATTCCCGCACATCAAGAGCACTTCCGAAGGCTGCCCGAGTACCAGGTTCGACCAGTGATTAATTCCGTGTTTTTGCTTGCGCTCCCACCCATTCTGCAGCATTCTCTCGCACGCTATTCGGTACTTTATACTCCTATACGAGTGCTATATGAGGGCTCGGTCCTGCCCGGTTCGTACAAATTCCAGTAAAATATTTACATAACCGAACGTTGCACTGTACTGCCTGGTGCGCCCTGTGCTAATTGCTACCCAGAACGTGTCCACGGACCATTGGTGTTTCGATTTAAATGTTATCTTCTTTCCATTTCTTTCCCGGGCCCCTTCCGTTACATCACGGGCGCAGAAAGTTGGCTTCACAGCGCTCGCCCTCGGCATGTTCATCTCGATCCTGTTTGGATTCATTTTCGGGCTGATACTCGGTACGACGGAGATGCCATGGGGGTTTGGCGATTTCCCAACGGAGGAAATGAAGGGCCGGTGAGTGAAGGTGTATTTTTGTGTATGAACGTTTGTTTCTCTTTTCCGCTTGCCTTCAACATTCCCACAATTGTGCGCTATCCGCGTATCACGTGTCGCGTTTGCCTGGAATCATGCATCAGCGTGATATGGGCAGCACAGCACAGATACTGGGGGACCAGGCACAATGATAATGAATTACAAATTCATCGTTACTACGCTCCAGAACACACTCATCCAACATCCCTACGCCCGTAGCAAAGTTACTAACGATTAAGAGGAAACTGGCACGGCATAAATGTAATGAATGAAAGCATGCGAAATGGTTGCTAAATATTCGAAAACAAGCAAACAGCACAAATCACAGAAATCATTTCACCGCTACTATCCGGTGGGTATTTTGAGATGAATTAATTAAAGCAAAATATAGCGCTCATGCATACACACAAACACACTTACACACAAAAAAGGAGCATTTATGGTATTTTTAACATTTTTTGCCAATATTCAAAGCGGTACCCTAACGGCAACCCGGTTACCGGAAACCAAAACCCATCGGAAATGAGCTAGAGGAAAACAAGGAAGAGCGAACAGGAATGTGTGTATGTGTTACATTGTGCGAACACACCTAAATAGAAATATTCAAATCACAGCGCTTTCCCACCTGTGCCAAAGCCCTCTTCATCCGTTGGGGAATAGATCCTCCCGGCATCTCCCCTACCACGTAATGTTTTGATGGTTTTTCTTTCCCTTCCAAAATCCCACTTCACAGAGTTTCTGCACATTGGTTTGGTGGGTTTTGTTTCGGTTAGTAAATGGAAAATAAATACACACACAGACCGAGTACGCTCTGATGATGTCGACGGGTTGCCTTTGGTGGGTTTCGCTTAAAATGTGGCGATGAAATATCCTGTTTTTTCTGGGCTGAGCGTTTTAACCGTTCATCGATTGAGGTTGTGTGCAGTTCGGTAGCAACGAGGTGGTAAATTAAATTAGAAACATGCGTGATTTCGATTGGATTAGAGCGTGTGAGTTTTTTTGTGTGTGTGTTGTTACGGCAAACTTTAATTGTAATTATTGTGCAACGATTAACACATTGATTGCGTGTGGTTTTAGTTAATTGATAATGTTGCTGTGGTTGAGACGTAACCCAGCAATTAGAGGGCAAACGACGTGATGTGGAAGCGATTAAATGGAACGATTTATTTCTGATTAAATAGTTTGATGTTTGGTTTAATTGGGTTGTATAAAGCAGATGAGATTGTTTTTTTGCATGCAATATAAGCCAACAAAAACAATTTTGAAACAATAAGTGGAGAAGATTATCAATGAAAACAAATCACTTGGGCTGTTGTATCAAGAGTATATTTCACTTAAAAACCTTACAAAAATTAAAAAATGTTTTTTTTATCTAAGTATGAAATACAGGTATTTCCCAATATACGCCATACTCAATATATGCGATTTTGATATACGCTATTTTCTACATTTCATAGATTGTACTAATTTGACACATCGAACATCAAATGCAAAAAAAAATCCCAAATCCCTTTTGGTCGAGTTTTAAAAACCATTTCAAAATGTATAAAATTGTAATCTTCAGTTGTAATCAGATCAAATAACTAATTAAGTGGCTAAAACCTACCACCTCAAGCAAAATCATACGGAAATCAGCCATAATTTGACTGAAAACCTCGAAATTTGACTTACGCTAATATTCGAGATTCGCTATTGCTATAGTCTTTGATAACCAGATATTACCGGTATTCTTAATGTGATGCTAGATTAAATTTAATAATAGAATAAAATCACAAATTAATTCAGATTAAATAACCCAAAGGTTAGTGTCCGACTAAGGTAAATGTAATAAGAGATTTCAAAAACAGATTAAACTAAGTATATTTTTGATTCAATCAATTACAAAAAAGATTATTTTGATATGGTTAAGAATTTTGATTGTAATATGCTAAAACGTTTCGAATGAGTTTGAAAATTTGCGTTACTGCATCGCTATTTCAAATTGGTTCCTGACTTTCGTTTGAAGTTCTCATTCTCATTTTACTTTACATTAACTGAACTGAAATTGGTTCATTGCGTTACTCCATAATCCATCGCAGTTTGCAATTATTTACAGGCAATGAGCACAATAAGAACCATTGAACCGTTTTCTTCATATTTTCCTTTCACCCCACCCCAGTGGCAACGCACGCTCCCTGTGGATGGGCATCCTGTGGGCGCTAACGTCCGGAAGCGGCGTAGCAGTGGCACTGCTCCAGGGGTCAGCTGGACCATTGATAGGTGTTGCAATTTCCGCTTCGCTGTTACCACCGGTCGTGAACTGTGTAAGTATGGACGCAATCAAACTACAACAGGTACAACACACTGGTCCAGAGAGTCCAGAGAGATGCAACAGTTTCAGCGCGCGCGCGCCCAATAATGATGCTCCATTTCCGTTACAAACATGTGTCGAAAGTACAATCGGCAAGGTACGGTATCGGTAACATTTCCCCGTCACGCTACCGGCGAATCGAAGGCAATCGATTACACGAGTTTGCGAAAGGATCAAAAGCACCCGATGCCCGAAAGCGTCGACATACCGTCGTATGGGCCGTCCTATAAGCCCGTCCGTAGTGCATGACTACATTTCCACGAACGCGATCAGGGATTGGTTTTGCAATACATTTTGGTGTGACATTGACAGAGCATGGTGCGCTTTGCAGGGACCATTAGATGCATCCTGTCATTAGAGGTGAACAATGCCGAATTGCAACGTACGTTAAAACGTTCTTATACCCTGAAGCGGTACAATTGAATTGGAGAAGTTTTGCGATACCTATTGATAGCGCGAACTGAAATAGCATACGACAGGGGTGGTGAGTTCCCGCCTGAGGTGTTAATAGATTCATTAGGGATTATGAGAATTTATGAGCGACAATACCCGGCAGGCCCCGTGCCTTTGAAATGGGGCTACTTGCGATTGCTAGAATATTCCTGGAATTGAGCGTGGGAAGTGTTCGGGAACATTATTTTATGAAAAAAAATGGCATACAAGAACGGGAATATATGAGCAACTTTCGTTTCGCGGTACTTTAAATGCAATATTTCGCTATCGCTATTTCAAATTCTGTGAACGATTATAATTTGATTTTAACTGTGCTAATAATAGTATTTTTAATGAATTTATAACTGACTGAATTTGCCCACATATGCTACCGATGGTAAAAAGTCCGGTAAATAATTATAAGCACTGTAATTAAAATTCATTTGCTTCTAATTTGGTTGCTTTATAACATCCTCCTTTCAATAATAAACTCTTTCTAGAATAATTTTCGCTTTTCCAAGCCATTCTCTTAATTATCAGCATACGATAAAACCCATCTCCAACATTGGATCGATTGGCAAATGTGAAATTCAAGGACATTTTCATCATTGCGATTTCACTATTGCTCTCAGAATGCTGTGGAAATTGTGGCAATTGCCAACATTTGAACTGAAACGATTCTCTTGTCAGTGGGTGGTGTTAGTGGAAAGCATCCCTCGACGGAAGCAATTATACAAAAATCATTACAATAAACGGACGACGGAAAAATATTACGATTCTTTAGCACACCATTACCGGGGCCGGGCGTCCCCTTCCAGCAGCACTTGGCCCACAATTATGGGCTTTGGTTCTTTAAATTGAACTAGCCAGCAGAATGAGACTGAGCCGGGAAAGCATCGCGCGTACCGAACGGAAATCGTTATCGGCCCAACACTTGGGGGGAGGAGGGCTCGAACGACCTTCACCAGCAAATAGGCTCAAGCAACGGCAACGATACGACTGGGCATTCTCCTCACCCATCCCGAAACAACCAAGCAAGCGCGCATTTGATTTTATTTTCCCGTTTTAATAGCCGTCCCACTTGGCGCTTTCCCCCCAATTGTTGAGCAAAGTTTCAGCCGCTCGATGGCGGAATCCAACGATTTCCGCAAGAGGATGATCGTCATCTTTGCTGACGACGACTACCAGCAGCAGCATCATCATCATCATCGTCATCACCGACGCCTGCCGATTGGAGAGCAAATATTCTATTGAAATGCGGATGCGACATCAAATTGTGTCAGCTTTTGCTTTCGGTGCGTGCTGGATTGAAAACTTTCCACCAAACTTTGATGTACATCGCCCACCGACCCCTCGGACACCGGAAAGTGGCTGATAACGGCGCCGGAAGAAAGGGGTTTAAAAGGGACGGCTTTTACCAACCAGCTTCCTGAGTGATGATCCGCTGCTAAGCCCTCTGCTTGATACATTGCGAGCAGATTTCCCTATGCAAAAGGGTAGCTTTCGGCGTTTTACGATGCGTTCCCTGGAGCGTCCTTCAACACAAGGCCACGAGAGCACGAGACCACGGGTATGGTGTTTTAAGGGAACATTAATTTTACGACCATAGTTTTGTATCTTGCTCTCTTGACTTATGCTACATCTCGCTATCGTGCCCATTCCGCTGGCCGGAGATCGTAAAGTTTTATCGGCGTGTAAAGGCCGCCCCGTTTGGTTGGCGTGTGAGGATGTGTATGCTCTACTGAAAATTTGACAAGTTCCAGGGGGTGCTTTCTGTTTGCCGCTGTTGTTGTTGTTGTTGTTGGTGGTGGGGTTATTAGGTTGCAGCATTCCGAACAGTGACCTTTCAAAAACGACTAATGCTTGCGTGCCAATATGTGTGAAGCACAAGCATGTTCGGTCGTGTTTTGGCAACCGAGTGTGGAATGCTTACGACATGTTGAGGCCAAGCAATTATTTGCGATGTTGTAGTGCAATAGGCATTGTACGATGTAATTTTCATATGCCATTCGCCATTTATATTGCTATCGAGCAACACATATTGTTGCGTCCAGCAACAAAGCTCTTTCTATCACGTAGTGAAAAAATGAAAGCTTCAGTTTTCTTAATGCAATTCAAACTGCATTCAAAAATCACTGAACTTGCTTCTCTTGGCGCGATGGTAGAAAGAGGTCGATTTCCAAACCGGCTATAGTCCATTCTTTAATTACGTTCAATAATGTTTTCTTTATTGTCTATTTTAAATTATAATTAAAACAAAACACACACAAAAAACCGCTTTCCTCTCATACTTTCCCAAGGGGCTTTTCTGGGCATTGGCCTGCATCTGGCTGATTTACAAGGAGGAAGACATCAAGATGCCCCACCTGAAGGGTGAGCTGTACAGTGGCAACTCCAGCTACGAATTCATCTACACCAATTACATTCCCACGGAGTTTCTAATTAACGGCATCGTTTCCGGTCTGCTGACGGTGATCAACGTTATTTGCATCTTCATTACCGCCATCATCGTGCTGAAGATAAAGGAGGTGGCTGCACCGTACACCTCCAGCCCGGATCTGCGCCGGTAAGTACGCCCGGCTGGGTTGGAAACCTGATGATAAAGACCACATTTTTAAGCTTTCAGCATTTCATTATTATTTATCCCGTGGTGGGGGTGTTACGGTCAACTGTCGTCCAGATCTGTTTTTGCTACTGCTGGATGGCAGTTAATTTAATGATTTTTTGCGTTTTTGTTAATTTGAAGCTTCCTGGTGTGGTGTAATGTTCTTTGTTCTCGGTTTGATAAAACAAAATACCGATTTATATCGTTCCTTTTGGTTCAGCAACGATTTATTTGCTGTTTAAAGAGTCATGGACAGAGAGTGTTGTTTTTTTTAAAATAAATAATGGCGAGCTTTAACTTCGGTGATCGTTTAAGTATAAATTATTTTATTTACAGTTAAGGTTTCTTTTTTTGCAATTAGTGAGTAGAAGAGAGATATAAAAATTCTAAGATTCAACTAATAATGAATTGCTATGAAAAGGCTCAAACAATTGTTGAAAAACGTCTGCTGAAAAAGTGATTTTTTAAAAATATATTTTATCTTATTGTATTTATTTTATTAAAAAAATAGCTTGCATATATAGTATTATTTTATTTACTTACAAAATTATTATTATTATTTTTTAAATCCTCCACTATTCTAACTTAAACAATAAACAGAAATTAAAACTGAAGCGAAATTCCTATCGGAAAAAGCAAAAGGTGGTAACAATGGAAGTGCTAACGTGTTTCTATTAAAACACATTTGAAAAAAAACCCTTGGATTTGTCCACAATTTTGGAGACAATAGAAATAAAACGAGATTGCCAAATCGATTGAACTACTCCGTATCAGCTCAACATACAGCAATAGTAGTGAGCACCAGGTGCCACAGTCTATTGTTCAAAGGTATAGAAGCCGGAGCTGTACGAGTTACGTGTTACTAGACACTGCCGGGAATGCAACTGCAACTATGCAACTTTGAAAGGGCGTAGTGAAAAAGGATGAGAGACGGGAAGGAAAAAGGGCCCCACAATCAACCGACGATGAGATGAAAAACTAATGGGTGTAAAATAATTGGCTCCGGCCGGCTGCGTGACTGGTGGTAGCAACAGTCATTTAGCGCACGTTGCACAACATGCACGGAGGAAAAAAGAAGCCCTTTTTTCAATCCCAATCATCACTGCAATGGATACGCTGGTGTAGCCAAAGAGGATACAGTGCTACTGTGGCTCCTTCTGCAGACTAGATAACGGTTTTTACCGGTCTGCTCTGCGCTTTGCATCCAGTCGCACGTGTATGGTCATTGCTTTCGCTTTTCGCAAAAATTGAATATTGTAAAATTACCCCGAGGGAAGGTGTTTCACAATTCGCTCCTTTCGTTTCCTGCAATGCACATTTTGCCTGTTACATCTTTTTTTTACTGCTCATTTTTAATTGATGATTCAGTTTGAAATGTCCCGGAATTCCATTTGCCATTTCGCTGATAGTTTTCACGCGCAGCTATGCGCCCTTCGGGCGATGAAAATTAATTGCTCAAAAAAGTTTGTTCATTGTTGCCAATTACACAAACCTACTATCCTACACTGTCCGACAGCAATGCAACTTTAGGAAGTGTTCAAACCATTCGCTTTGGGTAATAAAAAGTTGTGCACAAACCCTGCACTGTGTTTTTTTTACAAACAACGGTTGAAAAATAATTTTCATTTGTTTTTACAACGATAATCGCATGTACGCCACGCTGTTCAAGGTAGGAAAAACGTGCGATGCGTAGCAAAAGGAGAACCACTGCTGTAGGGGGAAGCTTTACCGGGTGGAGATTATGGTGCAAAATCAACACAAAAGTAGCTTTTAGTCTCTTTAGTCAGTTGGTTTTGTTTTGTTGTAGTGGAAAAACATGGATTTCTGGTGAGGATTTACCATGAGATGGGAAATCATAACAGACCGAGCATTTATGAATGCGAAGGCGAATATTATTCGCCTTCTGTTTAGGGTTGACCAACAGTGCCAGACGCTTAGTGGAAAGCGATGAAGTCAGTAAACCCGCCTCGACAGTCTGTGGAAAGTGAGAGAGTGTTTCCGTGTGTGTCCGATGTTGTTTTAAGCGCCGTGTTTTGTGGTGAAATGTTTGCGATGAAAATTAATGCACAGAATGGGGTTTTGCTTTTTTGTTTCGAAATGGTTACACACTTTTTACGCAAGGTGTAGTTCAAGTATATGACAAAAAAACTCGATGTTCAAATAAGTGGTATATGTAAAATGAATGGTTTTATAGTTGTTTTGTGGTTTGTTTTGGCGATTACCAGCTTTGGTTAGTTTTGATTTGATATGATTTCATGTTTATACTATTTTTAATCTTTTTTATACCTGAGTATCTATTTTGCAACCTTTTTTGTATGATTAAAGTTAAAACAAAACCAAACAAAAAAACATAAATATTCGTATGGTTTTAATTTCTGACATGAATTGGAAAATAAAAATTTTACGGATTTAAAAAAATGATATTTATAAAAAAATACAACAATTAGAATGAAACATTGTTACTTCAATGGGGAGCTTTTGGATGCTAGCATCTTTGTTGGTATGTTGTTTAACGTTAATCCTTTGAAACTATTTCAACTATAAATATATTTCATATAAATCCATGAGCCAAATAGTCATCAGGACTACAACGAATAACATTAGATGAATATTTCCTCTAACACAGAATGATAGAGGAAATATTCATCCCGATTATTCCCACAAAGCACGGAAAATACATGCTCCGTTAGGACCTGCTGCAAAGAAAAAAGATGCAAAGATCGCTAATACAACGCACCAGGAGGCAAAATTAGGCACATATTCACATATAATATTGCCAAATAAAACGCCTTGCCCATTTATCACCTCTGAGTGTAAGAGTGTACTTGTGAAAGTGAAACCGATTAGCACGAGTACCACTTTCTCCAAGCATAACAAAAGAATGCATAACTCCAAAGAATGAAGCACGAAACGTACAGAGCAGATTGGGATTTTTGTTTTGTGGGTTTTACTGATTCCCAAACCAGTTCCCACCTTTTCGGTGTTGCTCGTGCGCGGAAAATCTTTATAATCAAATAGATTAGAACTTATCATGCCCGGCCCCGGACAGTCGGAGTAGATTGTTGAAGATAGGAAAACCGTGCTCTACTTTTCGACCCGGACCCCCGCAAAAGCTGTGCGACGGAAGCGACATGGAAATGAGCCTCCGCTACGCTTCATGGCACTAAAGGGCGGAAGGTAGCGTAATACGGTTTGACATGTTTATGGAACCCTTGGCCGTGGATGTTCAGGACCACTGGTGCAAGTGCTGGATGTGCCAGTACCAGTGGATCAGATACTGGCACACCGGTTCGCGAGTAATGGGCTCGAAATGAAACGATGCTCAAAATTAGACAAGTTAAAGTTCAACCTCCGCGAAGAGGTTAGTCGTGTTTTCCATACGCCACTACGCCCTACAAACACTATACCCTCTCTCTCTCACACACACACACCGTCATCAGTTAACGAAACCGTTCCGTTGGTAAATTCATTGTTTTCCATTGGTTAACCACTGCCAAACCTGGATGAAAGGAAATTGGAAAAAACACCAAAACTAGGCTTAGCTTTCTGAGGGAGATCACACAGCACAATCTTACGGCCACACGCCGTGCCAACGTGCTTACGCTAAACTTTAATATTTATGATTGTTTCTTCCCACTTGCTCGGTTGCAAGATGGTAGAGAGCATATTTTTTGGTGAATGAGTGCGTTTGAATAAATTTCCCTAACCACCACCGGTAACGCTGCTGCTAGCTACCGTGGACGGTGTAAACCAAGCCGCCATTTTACAACCGCTTTTTCCCCGTGGGAGAGTAGAAGTGCGTAAATTTACATAAATAAATGTCAATTTTTCGGGACCAAAGGTGGCTTTTGCGTGTGTCCGCCTTCGCGTGAACGATAAATTGAATGGGGCAGAACAGGTTGCACAACAAACCGGAAACAGCTTGTAGGTGCTGTTCGCCGCCCACGGGCTGATCTTTGAGCTACCGGGGTTTGGTTATAGAGGAAACGTCAGCACGGAAATTGATCAGTAATTGGTAGTAAGCTCAACCGCAAAAGAGAAGGCATAATAAAAAAAAAACAAACATAAAGAAGCTTTCAAACTTGACGTTTCATTAAACACTTTTATAATTAAAGCATTCGTTTGTCAGAAGTTGATGAAGAGTCACATTTTGTTGACTGTTTCGAAAAAAAGGTATGCGAAACAGTTCGGAAAGTAGGGAAACCATTATGTACTATTTTGTCAAATTACACCACAAATTCTTAAATGTTTTGTTTATTCAACCACATTTTGCCATGTCGACATTTTAATTACAGATTCTGGGAGACGGATATTCGCACGGCACGTACAGCAAATCGCACCACCATTCGCCGGAATCGTGGAGGTGAAGCGGACGTGATGTCAGCGTAAGTATTCTACGTATTCTCATGTGTCTTTAAAAAAAAACGCAAATTGTTAATTAAACACAACGAGCATCAATTTTGACCCATGTTTCACGATTTTATCGTTTGCATCGAAAATTACCACCCTTTTGACAAACATCAAACATTGCGCCAAAGCAATATGATAAGTTTGCAAACAATTCACTGCGTAATGATCTTTTCATGTTTACACCGTATGCCGATTCAAAGTTACACTTATTCCCCACGTCCACTTGGTACAATTGTTTCGAAAGGCGAACAATCACTCACAAACGCTTTGCCGACGGTCTAGCTTGATGGAAAGCTTCTCTCGGAAGCCCAGAAGACGGGACGGTCGGAGGCAAGTGGCTCAAAGTGCTCGAAAAGCGATAAAAAAGTTACAACAGCCCGAGGAGTCATATTTGAAAAGTTAATAAATATTTGCAATCGCTTGCTGCCGTTTCACGAGTGCGCGATTCCACTTTTCCAGTGACTGCCTGCCTATGGCACGGGAAACCACTTACTTTTTCCCGCGTTCGTAAGCGGTGAGAAACAGTATGGCGTGGTGGTCAATGCATCTACGCCATCTCGGGAAATATCGTAACGTAAAAGATAGCAAACTGAAACGAAGGGGCAGAGTGTGTTTCACTCGTTGAAAGTTATTTGTCGGGTCGATTTTCACCAAACTCTTCAACAGCCGCCCTCCATTTGGCTCCTTTGTGACCCCTGTGGAACTGTGAGGATTTCCGGGTTTTGCACATTTTCCCGTTAAGAGTTGGCGCTTTTTTCTGCTTCTTCCTTTCTCCATTGTCTTTCCCTTGCTTTTCTTGCCAACAGATACGCCGAGCTGGAAAATGACCCAAAGGCACGGAATCTGGAGAATGCACTCGAGCAAGCCCTGAAGGAAGCCGTCGACGATGACACCTATCGAAAGGTCAAGCGGATGAGCTATTCCAGCAATGCAGCCGGCGAGGTAAGTCCACTCCACTGTCAGTTCCATTTTTTCGTAGTACACGAGTTGCCCCGTCCTGGGCCGGCCCAGGAGAGTGAAATTAAGCGACCAAGCAGCAGTACGAGGCTTAGCTAGCCGTCGTCCCCAGTTTCGGAACCGACCCGACATACACACATACAGGTGCGGATTCGTTGGAGATAAATTCCAAAGTTTTACCGGTGTGGAGGGATTTGCGCTGGCTCTGGTACCGATGCTGTGCTTTGGACAGCTGTGTCGTTTGAACGCTCGGTGAAGAATGTGTTGGGTCCGTGACCTGTAACCGATACCGGCGGATCGGTACACGGAACGGATGCTTGAGACCTGTGAGAGCGAATTTGGCTTTGCTGCAGTGGAACGATTTATCGCTGTCCCAGACAAGGGGACTGATTTTTCTCCCGTACCGAAGGTGGTAATGCTGGTATCGATGAACTCACCTTCAAGGAAGAGCCGGTTTGTAGGGTATGACTTATAGCAGGGTGATTAAGGAAAAGGCATCCGTACCGTACGACGCCTCCAGTCTGGGAGGTGTTTTGATAGACGGGGTACGCCAAAGTGGGTGCCAGCGCCATAAGCTATTTTGCTTAAGATATTCGCAAACTTTCCTATCATTAATATTCAAGCGGTTGGCAATTTTTCAACGAGAGGAAAGAAAATGTTAATGTTTGAAATTGAATTGATAAAGCAAAAAATATAATATCTTTTAGTAAATATATTCAATACATGGCCATTGTGTTACAAATTATTATAACATGGCTAATACTACAATATACATTTAGCAATTGTGCTTACAAGATTTCGAAATATGCAGCAAGTTTGAAAACATCCGTAATTCAATCCAACTCCGCTATAAACGCCTAAAATTATGCAATAATGTTGACATAAGTACTGTATTAATGATTAACACTTTGACTGGCAGATCATTTTTGTTTATGTTGCCCTGGTGGCCAAGCACTTTTTGTTTACATTTTTGATGTCTATCATATACGATAGCCATGAGCCCCAGGAAAGTGTAATTGGATATAATCAAACTAAAAAATGATGAAAATGATGATTATTAATAAAATTTTAGTTGTTTTATTGTCGTGTTTTCATTGTTTTGCTTTTTCTTGATCATTGAATCGGCGAAACAACAGTTAAATGTTATTCATAGATTTGATATAGACAAGTTGCTTAATTGAAAATGGATCATGTAAACAACGTATACTGACATTTAGATAATATTTTAAATAGTAGCTGCTGTTTATCATTCGTTTTGAAAACTCACATTATGACTAAAATTTATGTGGCTACACTATATTGATCGACGAAAATGTTTATTTTTTTTTATTTATATTGTCGATGGGTATTAATGATTTGTTATATAAAAATTAAAATAACAAAAATTAGTAAAAACCGTATATATTACGAAATTATTTAAAGTGTTTTTAATCTTTTGCAAAATTGTATGACAATACGCTCAATCTGTTACAAGATATTAAGATTTGAAGTCAGTTATCCCTGTTATATAGGTTATACAGGGTGTTCAATAAGTTCGAATACACTTTCAGAATGTGTTTAAAAAATAAATAAACAAGATAGACCTATTCAAGTCAATTCCTATGGAAGATTTGTTTATTGAGATCGTTCATGACATATTAGCGGGGAGCACACTCCCTTTGTTTTAAATTACGAGCTTAAGACGCTTTTTAAAAGAATCGCACGCGGCACGCACCTGGTCCATTGGTCCCAGCTCTCGTCCCAGAACTTGTAAATAATCTTCTTATAATTGCTCAATAGTGTACACTTTATGTTCGCTCTGCTTAGCCAACATGTATTACCACACATAAAAGTCCAGTGGTTTGAGATCGGGGAAGCTGGGAGGCCACTACGTTTTATCGCAAAACCAGTCAAATTACCTCGACACCACGCTTGGACGATATATTCGCCGTGTGGGCCGGTGCACCGTCCTGTTGAAAGACATAATGATTCTTCCTGTTCATTACGCTGGGGCCTGAAGTACTGGGGTCTTGTAGTACGCAGCAGTGATTATCACATTTTTTCTTCTATGAATACCAGTGGGAGCTTCTCGCGTTTGGATTAACCACCCTCCCCTCCCGCCCCAACCATCACTGATCACATTTTATTAGGGATGGGGTGAATCTAACCAACGACGGCGGCCACAACCGATCATTTTGGACATTGTGTGTCAGTTGCAAGGCGAAGAGTTTCTCATCATTGAACACATACTCATGACCAGCGTGGCGCGAAAGTAACTGTTTGACTCTGATCAGCCTCTTTTTCGCTGTAGCCTCCGATACTCCGTGAACCTTGCGTTTCTTGTACGGCTTGCATCCTAGGTCCTTCGTAATGATGGTTTGAACAGTCCCGATCGAAACATGCAGGTCAGCAGCGGTCTTCCGGATTGAGCGATTCATTTTTCAGCGAAACCTCTCCCTCACCACATTGATAGCTGCAGGCGTTCTTGCCGAACGCGGCCGCCCGGATCTCATACGGTCATTGATCGAGCCAGTCTCCCGGTAGCAACGGATGGTGGTATAAATTAAATTCCGCTTCACCCCATGTTGTTTCAACCGCTGGAATATGTCACTGGATTGCTCAAATTTATTTGCATGGTTTGATTTGTATTTGAATTGAAAAATGTGGGCAGATTCTGCTAGGAAATACGCCAACCAACAGAATTTATCTACTTTTATACAAAAGTATAGTAAAATTTGAACGTTCTTTTAGATTAAATATAGTCCCCCCCCCTCCCTCCCATCCCAGGCAACAAGATATGTTTCAAGCTTGTAAAGTTAATAATGCTACTTTACATTCGCCGCGAACACACACATCGTTGGAAGCGAACAAATGAAAATATGCTTCACATATCTCATACAAAACAATCCTGCCCGCCCTACGAGTGGGATGGCAAATTCTATTATTCTGCAATCAAGTCGGTGCAGAGATCGTTGGCATCGCCGCATCGCACCGAACGAACAACAACAATCTTCTACTCCCACTTTCCCAAAGGAGAAACCGCTTCCGAAGGTGATTCTGGCTGGCTGTAGCCCTCTAATGATACAGCCTCGGGAGGATGTAAGCTCAAGAAGGGGGCGAAAAATGGGCAAAACCCATCGAGCTTCACCCTAGTGCACTGCACACCATACGGGCCCAAAAACGGTTGCGGCACTTGTTATGCAGATTTGCTCGGGCAGAAGTGTTGTGCTGGCGGCTGTCGAGCTTCGAAGCCCGTGAACCGATTGGCAGGGAAATATCCTCGTGCACACAGCCGCATGGCCGCAGCTGCTGTACAAATGATCGACCATCAGACTCCACACATACACACACACACACACACACACACACACACACACACACACACACACACACACACACACACACACGACGTAACAGGGGGAACCTTTCTTCGCACTTCGTCCGTGATTTATGTCCGCACTAGGGCCGCGCGGACAATTGCTAGCACGCGAAACGACGGACGGTTCATGTTTAGCTTCGTTTGTCATTTTTCATGCTTTTCACTCTCAAACTGATAAATGTTGATTTTGGCTTTTCCTTCCTTCCACGCTGACGGCGGCAATGGTTGTTGTGGCCGCACCGGTTTACGGCCGTAGCCTCGCATTTTGTTTGTCTGTCGTGTTTGCTTTGCCTGTGTTGCACTATAGAGTGGATTGTTACTTACGGGTGGTAGCATAAGTCAGGGAGCACACGCCAGCATGCACAATCCGTCCCGAAACGTGTGCATCGTTGGACGGTCGAACCGAGAGCGCGTTGCAGCCGTTGTTGTTGGCGAATCTGCTCCGGGGTGAAGAAAACATCAACCCCGTTTGCATCAAGTGGTGTTGCCATTGACTTTTATTTTTTACCCTTCTGAGCGTAGCATGGGCAGAGCGAAAGTGTAAGCATCAAGTAGAAAATTGTTGAAAAGGTTGAAAATTAAGATGTGTGTATGTGGATGTGTGTTGTACCAGTCGGTTTGGAGGGTCTTGTTGGCAGACCAAAAAGGTGAAAAGGGAAGAGCGGTTTCAACAGCGTATGTGTACTGTTCAGTTTCGCCAAAGGAGCTTTATGTTGGGTGTGGTATTTTGACTAGGTTTTTTTTTTGTAGTTCATAACAAGTTTCAATGTAAAGCATAAATAAACTCGCAACGACGTACACGAATGGTATGGCATAGCGTAGCACCAAAGCAAGGAATATTGCATACGTTCTCGCAAGAAAAAAAAAGAGACCGTAATATATGGGTATCACCCCAAATGATATGGGTATCACATGCCCGAAAAATGAAGCAAACGCATCAAATGTAGCGTAGAACAGATGCGATGGTTGAAAAATTTAGTACATACATCATTAAGTTTGTAGAAAACTAGTAGACTTGGAGGTAGACACATATTTAACCATCCTCAAATTTCTTTCCGCGAGAATATCCTGTTTTACTCCGCTCAAAACTAGCCAACAGTTCATGTGCCTCGTTAGCGGTACCTTAATACTACGGCTACTTTCATGTACTGGTTTCCCCAGGCAAGCTTTATTTTTTATATTTTTTTATCTTGTGTATGTCTGCAACCACAAGAGAACGGCTTCGAGGGAATTCTTCCTAGTTAACATTTCATATTTCCGCCAGTGGCTGTCAAGTCGTTATTATGCTTTTCCCATTACATTCGCCGTCGAGGAAGATCTGGTAAGCTTTCGGCAAGTGTACAGCAGGGGCTTTAGCTCCGTACATTCCCAGGCATTTGTGTCGCTTGTCTGGGAATAATAATGAGGCTAAGCAACGAAGTAACGCTTTGTTTTTTGTCTCCACACACGTGTTTTTTTTCTGCTCTTGCTTCTTTCAGCTGTAACGGTAAAGCGACGTTTTCTGTACACGTTTGCGCTGCAGACTAGTTCCACAAAGGCGCCAGGGTTTTTTGTTTTGTTAATGCGACACTTGCCAACGTGTTTTTTTTTTGTACGGCACAAAAACACATTCGGAACACAGTAACATTCGGAGACCTTAAATGTCTTGCACGTAGAAAAATCTGACACTTAGATGAAGGCTTCTTTTTCCTTTCTAACGACCAAATATTACTGAAGGCTTACGTACGAAACAATATGTGACAGCTGCCATGGTTGATGTTGGGCGCGAGATCGGTGCAGGAATAATTTACACGTCTCCGCAAAGCTTTGTGGAAATGTCTTCCGGTTCGTATCTGTTTTGATGGGTTTATGAGCGTTTATTTTCCCCGTTAAAGTTTATTTTGTGTTGGAGCTTGTACAACATACAGGGTTTCCCACGATTTATTGGTTGGTTCCCATCAATTTTGGTGGGTTCCCATATTTTTGTGCGTTCCCACGATTTTTTGGTCGTTCCTTAGAATTTTTTGGTTCAATTGTATTGATATCCAATCGGAAAATACCAATAAATTATGGGAACGAACCAAAAATCTATGGGATACGACCAAAAAATCGTGGGAACGCACCAAAAAATCATGGGAACTGACCAATAAATCGTGGGAAACCCTGTAAAAAGATAAAAATATCGTAGTTTATGTAGCGTTTTCATCTTTTTTGGTTCATTCGGTAATGCCTTTTTCATAAGAATCTGTAGAGATAACTGTCAGCTGTACTAACTGTCAACCAATAAGCATTGAAATGACGCAACGAAATAAAAACACAAGAATTCCAATTCCGAGAAAAATCCAGATAACAAAAATTAGTAAATCAAAAATTCGTGCAGTGAACGTGTGGCGAGTTTAAATGGCACACTTTTCATTTCATCTTTTCAGAAATACTGACGATTTTTTTTTGTTCTTTAAATGAATGTTACATTTGGCGACATGTAAGTTGGCGCCATGAAGCATACGCGTACATGGTCACAATCTGACAGGCGCAGATTTTATCCCGTGCGTCTGTAACAGTTCGTGGGACACATCTGGGGAAAAGAAGGAGCTCACGGGAGGGATGTTCAAAAACCCCTTACACACACACAGCTTGACGCTTGACGTGTGCAGTAAACTCGTATCTCGAGCTCGTATCGTCGAAATCAACAATATGCGATACACATAAAAACACACACACAAATTTCGCTAAAAGCCCACTTTCTGTTGTGCCCGAGATTTTGCCGATTGTCTTTTGTGGCAGACGCACATGGTTTTGGACGGATTCGTGGGCCGCGATGTACAAACGCGAAATGTTGACAGTGGTGGAGCATGAATTTGAAAAGTTGGAAAGGCTTCGTGTCACGTGTACGCGCGTGTGAAGGACGAACGCACGTCAAGCACAACACACACACACATGTAGGTGCCGCGCTTATCAAGCGACGGTGACGAATGATGCATTTTAATGTGGTGCCGTAGTTGAACTACCCAGTGTTGGGTATTAGTTTACACAATCACGTCTCTAAGCCGACTTTGTTTAGCACGTGCTAGTCAAAAAGTGATAATTTGTTAAACAATCCTACTACTGGTCGGAGTTGTTTCAGTTAGCAGCACGGTTGCAAACATGTGCTTCTTTTACATTTATTTTGTAGAGGTGTTGGTTTGGACAGTCTGCGTCAAAGCTACGGTTTGGTTTGAGATTAAAACAAATTTAATTTTCTAAACGCCGAAACATATGCAATTTATTTGCCACATTCCATGTTTTAGGAGCCTTGTAGACTTGTTTTAAAATAGCGTAGCCTACTGCATAGTCAAAAACGCTAATTAAACGCCTAAATGTATGCAACTCACACAACACTGAAGTATTGTTGGGAGTCAAACAAAACTAACGAGCTTATTGAATTGTGACACGTTTGCTATGGAAGGAATGGAAGGACCATTTACATTCCAATTAGCCATTGCAATGTTGTAATTGCTCACTCTTTTTTATCGCTAATTAGTCATATTTCGCATCCCGCTGGAAATCAATAGTGTGAAATTTCAACCAGTGCCCACACGCATTTCGCATCTTGCATCCCGTTTTTGCACCCCCCTTTCGTAACTAATTTATCACTTGTGTGAGGGTATTGATAGAGTTTAAATTACGAAAGACATTATGATCACGCTTAACTGATTCCCGATCCCCCAAACCCACCTAAAATAGATCAAATTTGCAAGCTTCGTAGCAGATACATTTAATGTTCTTCTATCGCCAATGTATGAGGGTACGATACGGTTTCGTTTGATTGAACCTCGGACCCATCCCCTCGTGTCCATACCTCTTTTATTAACAAGACTAATTAAGCCGAGCTTGAGTAAAAATTTAATTAGCTTTCAATCCATCGCCGAACATCGAGCACCGCTTTTTCATCGATGGGGAGGTAAAAGACGCACACACACACCAACGGACATTCAAAAACACAGTTGGGACAGTGCCGGTACACCCGCACAAACGAAGGGGTGGAAAATTTGTCATCGCACGTGTATCTTGCTCTGCCTGGTGGTAGTATTGAAACTATCATTAACCTGGTGCCCGAATGTGTGTGTTTTGTTGATTAGAGCTGTACGGGGAAATCGTTGAAAGCGCTTGGTTTTGGTGTGGCGATGATACGTTCCGCTCATCGTGTTTGAATTGGAATTAATTGCAGTCGGTGTACCGCTGACCGACCACACATTTGACTTCCACCTTCGCACGGCACACCAGGGTAGGGGTGCAACGATGCCAACCTCGTCATCTCATCAATAATATTAAATAAAACGATACCGAAAACTGAAAGCGATAGTAATTAAAACAAGGACAAATGAGAATCTCAAAGCAGGTAGATGACCTCACTCATGACGTATTCCATTTGACCCGTTGGTTCACTTATTGGATACTGGATACCACATTAGTCTAATTTTAAAGTCTGAAAAGTGTTACATTAAACCGATATGGAGTTAGTTAGCCTTTCCCAAAAAGTTGATGCACTACCATCTTCCTCCTTTCTTCGCATCATCCATCCAGCTTACTAATTGCAAACATTATTTACAGATTGCCGAACGCCTTTTTGGGCACGGTTCCGCTTCCGGGACGTCAGGAGTACCGAACAATGGAGGTCAAATTGGAAATCCTATGGCAACCGGGATAGGCTCCAGCACAAAGACGACAGCCGATTTAAAGCTACTCGAGAAACTCGTTACCTCGCTGCTGGAAACGCAAGGCAGCGCTACCACCGGGGACGGCCGTACCGATGGACTACATCGAAGCGGTTCCGTACTCGGGCGCTTCCGTCCAATGTCGCGTTCGTTCCGCTCGACAGGCTCGCTGAGAAGACGCAACAACGACAGCACGGGCGCTTCTTCCGGTGCGCCCGGCGGGCAGGGTGGTGGAGTACCCGGTGGCGAGGGAACGATGCCAACTATTCAGGAATCTGGCACCGACCGTAACAGCCGTCGAAACTCGTGGAACGACCGGGCTGGGGTAAATGTGCGTCGGGTGCTGAACTCCATCGCTAATGCGCCACACCGGTTCAGCCAGTCGTTGAGTGGTGGTGGTGGTGGGCCACTTCAGGATAACGACGAGGAGCGCAGTAATTTGACGCAGAACATTCTTTGACGGGGTCGCGACAAAGTTAATAAGGATAATGGTATCCCCGGATGGGAATGCTTTTGGGCAGCCTATCAGATTTAGCTTGACAGACAGCATAGTGTTTCCTGCGTAGAGTTTATAAATCGAGGAAAATAGCCACAGTAATACGTAATAGATGTGGTACAAATATGAATTTGAAGTATAAAAAAATATAATATAGAAAGGTAATGAAATTATTATACTATTCAAATATACAATATGAGACGGACATTTGTAGAGCCACAGCACCTTTTGTAATATTACCTTCCACAATAATAGAACCAAACAGCTAAAGCAATTATTAAAATATGCCACCTTATTCCGTAGAGAACATGGTGCCCTGTGTTGACAAACAGTTTTTCAACAAATAATACGCGAGAAAATAAATGATAACGTTGCATGCCAACAAGAAACCGTTGTTCTATTTAATGAGAACCCCGTACCTGTTGGCAACATATTACGTTCCCTACTACACCTAGATACGGCATCTCGTCCCAATCGTCATGCACTGTTTACGCTCGAAGTTATGCAACTTACCTGTTTTTCCAGAACCGTCACCGTATTTTCATTCAGCTGATGTTCGCCGTTGTCGTTTAGCTCAAAGTGCGATGCGTTCGCTAACCGTACCGTCATCTCGTATTTGGCTCTTCCGCGACCTACAAATAATAAGCATAAAAAAATATAAAGAAAGGTTCATTAACAAACTATTACATTTTTTAACGGAATTGTCGTCAGAAGATGGGTGTATCTGATGTTAAGCTACTAATGTGAGAATTGTGTAGAATTGTAGAATTGTGTGTTGTGTAACAAAACGTTTGAAGAAAAAAATAAACTTACAACAAAAAGCAAACTAAAAAGATGTTTTATCTTCCTGTTCCTAGTAGTACCCTAGTGCGATTATTAACACTTTAAGCGCCGCGTCATATGAAATCGCATGACGGCTTTGTTCACCGCTCAGCTCTGTATCTGACGCTCACCAATTCTCTGGATAACGAATGAGGTAGGAAAGAGAGAACGAGAACGACATGTGCTACGTCGCTTATCGAAATGAAACAAAAGAGTGATAATAGTCGCACGAACAATTGTCGCTCTCATCGCTCTCTTGTCATGCGCTACGTGCTCACTCGCAAACTGTGACGTCAGGCCGGCGGTCAAAGTGTTAAAAGCAGCCAGCAAAATCCCACCAATGGTTAATAATGGGATAATCTTAAAGTTGATCCTTTTCTAGAGCTATTTAGCTCTTTTTACACACTATAATCTTAATAATTTTTCCTCCTCATCCTCGACGGTATTTTGCATTCTCATCGCTGCTGCTGTTGCCATTACGCTACCATTTTATGCCTTATCTAAGTTGTACTTTCATCAAACCCGTAATCTTTTTTCAGCGCGCTAAAAACAGGACGAAGGAAATGGAGCTAAAGGGAAAGTTGTATAATTTTACTCCCTGCCTTTTTCCTCTTTCCACTGCGCGTAGGATGCCGTAGAGTTAGCTGTCTAGAGCTAACTAACTAGAGCCATGAAGCCACGAACTTTTGCTGACGATGCCATCCTTCCTTATCAGTGTGTCAGAGTAGTGTGCCCGCTCGCCCAGCAGGGAGCGTAAAAGAAAACACTCATAATGAAGTTTGCCGTACCGGGTGGCTCCCTGAAACCGATTAGGCTGCTGATAATCGGCCTATTAAACTAATGCATAATTTACGCTTATGTCACCCCCGAACTTCCACACCACTGCACGCCCTGCCCCGCAACGATAATGAAGTGTTGCGGAACCGGCATGCCGTAGTTTTTCGCACAAATCTAATCCATTGGTGTGGCTTATGCCACTTTTCCACTCATTTCCGCCCAGTTGCGTCCGTTTAGCTTCTTCTGCATTATGTATGCAAAAGTGAAAAGCTGCTGGATCATTAGAGTATGGGAGCAACAAAAAAAAAGGAGGGAAATCTATAAAGAAGGAAATAGCGATGGGAATGGTTTTGTTGCTTTTTCGCCCAAAGCTGGGTTAAATATTCATGCTCTGGAAGGGTAAAAGTGAAAGTGTGGGAAAAAGGGGAACGTGACAATGCAGGGAAGCCATTAATCATGCTCACTGTTTGCTTATTTCCAACATCACAAACGGCAGAGTTCAAACGGCACTATCAGATCGAATGTCAGCGATTATGCAAATGTTTATCATAGGTTTAATGAGGCGAAATCATATCATCGTAGGCGAGTTTAAACGGTCCCAGCGTTGGTGATACAGCACCAGCTCTTTTTTAATTACACTGGGATTAAGTGTTGACCGTGTTGTGCGAGAGAATCACAGTGCAAGGAAAACATCACGCACTGCTGAAGAACCAGCTTATTCAGTTAAGTAATCTTCCAGCATTTGTCCTGCTCCAGTGCCACACGTGCGACCGATTTTTAACTCCTTAAACAAATAAACGGTACCATCCAGTGACCCAACTGTCATCCAGCGCTTGTGTTTACCGATAGCACTAAAGCCTTACCACCAACTCGTAGAAAGGCTTATATTGTTTGGACCATTTATTTTCTTTGCTCTCTACTCGAGTGTAATTCGGCCACCCAAATGCGTGCGAACACTTTCCAACCATGCTGTATTGCATACATTTAGGCGACACAACTATGTTTGTGTACAGTAGCATGAACGGCCCACTTTTCTGCCCGGTCGTATATTGGTAAGAGCATTAAAACGTAGCTAATCGTTCACTTGTCACTCCCAGGCTTGCTTTAAGTTGGAGCATTTTCAGAGCATTCCATGAAACTGTGACACTGTTTCACAAACGTCACCATTGCTGCTGGAGCTTCCCCTGTGCAATGAGAACGCTGTACGAGTAGTGGGGTCGACGGTATTCTCCAAGGAGCAAACTCTCCGGCACCAACCAAAAACACATTACACGCAACATCTCCTCCTTTCTCAAGCAACATTTCAAGCACACAGTTGCCTCCTCCTTGCACGGTTCGAGATATGATGAGAAATTTACTACTTCTATTCCCGCTTCCCGTTATTTTTCCCCGGTATCGGTTGCCTTATGCTGGTGAACGTAAAACATCTGAACTTTATCGTTTCCTGCTACCACCACTTCTGCCCACTTGCCTGCTGCAAAGGGAGGGTAGGGTTCCGGGACGACCACCTGTCACGTGCAGATGCGGAGTTTGTTCCCGTGCTCGTGTCGGTAAAGTTGCATCTCTGTTACGAAAGGTGCGACGAAGGACGGAAGGAAAGCAAGCTTGCAAAGCTCAAGAGACTTCGATACTTACTCGAGGACGATACGCTCTGGTCACACCGGCACACGTCCAAGCTGTCACTGGGTGAAATACACTGGCGAAAGCAGTCGTCACCTTCCTTGTCGAGATTGCATCCTGTTTGTAAAAGGTGAGATAGAGAGAGAGAGAGAGAGAGAGAGAGAGAGAAGAGACGGCAAGAAAGTTGGTCAAATTTTCATCTTTTACTGTAAGTTTTGCTTTGCTGTTGGCATCATTTTGCATGGTGGGTGACGGAAGGTTTAGGATGGGTAGGTGAAAATGTAGGATGAAAGAACACACACAACCAACACCAAATGGTTGAATGATATGGAAAGAGCAAAATGCTAAAAATAGTTTCTGCACTAGAGACTTGGTATGGCCTCAGGCCATTAACTCGAGGACAGTTTGACACAGCCCTGGCGTGCCTGACTGTGGTCGGGGAAAGCGTAAAGAGAAGAACTATGCTTATAAGGAGGACGATACATGCAGGAGAGCGATGTGTAGAACTGTGTACCGTTTACAGCGAGGTGTGTCAGTCACACGGCGAAAGCAACCGTACGCGACGACGGCGTACGAGTGGAGATCACTTTCGTTCCTTTGAACTTGAACAACTTCACTCGACTCGCTTTAACTTTTGCCATGGCAATCTACTTGTCCCTCTTCTTGCAGACACACCTTCCGCCTACACGGGAAGTTTACATGAAAACAAACCGTACCGCTCGCATGCTTCTTCTCCACACACCCGATAGAAATCACACACAAATTCCTAACGAAGCAGCGATCTGCTGGCGGAGGGGGTCGTCCACGCTACTGCTGAGACCGGGGAGAGAAGACGAGAGTTTCTGAGACTACTGGGCTGAATCGAAATGGTGGGGTGATTTAGACGCTGACCCAAAGAATACCTCGGGTGACATCATCATTAGCTGTGAACAAAACGGTATATTTACTGTATGCACTGTAAATGCGAACTCGCACTGTAACAGCAAACTAGGCTCGCCTTGGACGTGACGATTTCTCGTCCCTGCGTCTGCCAAAACAGTGGGCTGACAGTGTGAGGGTAATGATGACGACCACCGTACAAATGACCGTAATGTCGGTCGGTAGGGCTGAATAAATCGCTCCAGGATTATTTCCCTCCTTCGAACCTGCCTTTCGATTCATGCACGAAACACTTTCAAACACGATGGTGCCATAAAATCGCTATACGACGCTATAAGACGCTATAAGATGCGGACGCGGACGAGGAGCTAAAGAGTGCCAAAAACTGTTCTCGGTGTCTGCTGGTGAGAAGCGTGCACCTAATGGTATTGTTATATTTTATGCTTATCATATCGAGTTCATCGCTACCTGCTGCAGCACAGATACGAGAACCGGGAAAGAAAATGAACTTTTGCCACGAAGGTCGATGTTACTACGGGCACGGGTGGTGAGAGTGTTCTTTTTTCTGTTTGTTGTTGTCCCTAGCAGATCCAGGGACCGATTTCACTCAATCAGTTTCCCGGAGCGTGGGACTGGCCATTTATGCACCGTTCCTCGGGCAGCCTGAGCATAAACCCGACGGGGCAGGGTATATTGCTACCGGATACGGTATCGGATGGGACTCGTGGTGCGTGGATATCTCATCGCCTGGCATAAATCATTGGTTGGTAAATATTTAACGACGGTACACAACGTGCGGAGCCATTTGCGAGCGCGCAACTATTTTAGCAGGGTGTGTTTGTAGCATAGGGAAGAGGATTGTATCATAGCAATTGCTACCTTTCTACTACAAAGAGAATGTGTAAAATATGAACTTTGTTCTACTTGTGTTCATTTTTCACAGCCCATCGGAATGAGCTATGTTTTTTTGTGGGACGACAATTTATACTATTTCTATAAGAGTACGGCAATGGTGATACAGGGACGAACAATTGTTTCACATTTTAATAGGAGTAGTTGCGCTTCAAATTTATTAGATGGGCCCCTAAGGTCCACCTGATAAATGTACCGCAAAATGTGTTACATATCATCGGTCATCATCTCCTTTTATGACCCCATCGTGTCTCATCGTGACCCCAAAAAGCTTTGCTGTAAGGCTATCATATAAATTACATTTTTGTTCACGTCCTCTTATACAGTACACTATTTGAAAACAAAAAAACCATAGGCTTGAAGGTGAAATGTACTTCGTCAACAAGCACCGAAGAGGTGGGAACAATCAGAGTGTGTGTAAGTTACATGTTGTTGTTGCTGCATTATTGTAGAGGGTTTGGACATCGCATTTTTTTATGTAAAAACAATTTATATTTTACAGGGTTTTCGAGGATTATATAGATATGTTCAGCGAGTTGTAGATTCGTTCAGGTATATAATAGACTCTTTCAGCGAGATATAGATTTGTTCGGAAGTAGGCGTTGACATGTTCATATTAAACATATTAAACATATCAAAAATGCAAAAGAAATTTTGTAGCATTTTGATGTAATTTCTTCCACTTCGAAAACAAGCTTTAACCAATGTCACAGGAATGCGTGGAAGTTTTACACGATATATGTTTAAAGATTATATATTGCTATACAACTAAGCAATACGGCCGCAGTCGTTCTTTCTAAATAAAATAAATAAATATTTCTATACAAAATGTCTGAAGAAAGCAAGGCAATTGAATGCGCATTTTTACTAACATAACAAAAAATATTAAAAAAGATTCAAGTGGGGCAAAATAAGTTGTTATGCTTGGGGCAAAATGGGCAGCTATGCTTGGGTCAAAATGAGCAGATGCTTTTGACATATGGGGCTTGGTGAGGCAAGAGTGTAGCTTTTGTCCCCACAATAATGCTAACAGGCACAGCTTCAAAAGAATCGATTTTGTAGATTTAAACGTGTAAAAACTGTTTTAATTTTGATAACATATTTTTGGAAGAATTTTAAGAGCTTTCGTGACCAGCAAAACAAAAGATAGAACGAAAATACATTTTACGAAACGTACGCAAAAGATAGGACGAGAATACATTTCATGAAACGTTGTGGTCCATAATGCCCCAGTGTTTTGACGTTTCATGTTTTGTTTACGTATGCCCATTTTTCCCGAGGGCTATGCCCATTTTCCCCCGCGTGTCAAAATAGCTTCTCGTAAAACATCAACTTTTATTTTACACTGTTTTCATGTTTTTAAGTTGTTTTCATTCTATGTGGTAATTTTAATCCACAGATAAAAGGTGGAAGCATACAATAATGAATGAAAAATTGTGTTTTGTGTTTTTTTCAAAGGAATATTCAGTGATGCTAAACATTCCCATTTTGCCCCGCTTTCCCCTACTCTATTTTATGATATCATTAGTCTTAAATAAATACTCTTCTTCTTATGCTTTGGCACAACAACCATTGTCGGTAAGGGTCTGTCTGCACCACTAGTGGGTTTGGCTTTCAGTGACTTACTGATTACTACGTATTTCAGGGCTTGAACCCATAACGGGCATGTTGTACGAGTTGACGACTGTCCCACACAAGTATTCTGATATTATAATATTTGAATGTGAAAGTTATTTCGTGAATTTTAATATGTGTTGTTTGGAAATTTTATAAAATTTCAAATGTATTTTTAATATCATTCCACCATCTTTTCTCCTTCTTTTCATAGTTAGCGAAACAACAATCAACAAAAACACAACAACAACAACAACAACAACAAACTCTGCAAATAAGGAGGTCGGTTCAACATATACACCGGATAAAAGTATTGTCTTGTTGAAGAGTTGAATAATAATATTATCACATTGAAATCAAATTTAAATGATTGTATAAAACATTCTAATTTTTGTTAAAATACAATCATAAGTCAGTCATAATCAATCCGATTGGATAGTAATCATTTTTGAAGTCCCTTGTACACTTCATCTTCTGAT
Organism: Anopheles arabiensis; assembly: GCF_016920715.1. Classification (NCBI taxonomy): domain Eukaryota; kingdom Metazoa; phylum Arthropoda; class Insecta; order Diptera; family Culicidae; genus Anopheles; species Anopheles arabiensis. Next base: position 42,260,609 of record NC_053518.1, read on the forward strand.
CAGACCTCAGGAATGCGTTCTACGTAGTAAAATAATAATGATATAGTAAATTACAAAAATAATGCGAGCGTAAAATCACACCAACAAAATAACGTTTTCATTTTTTCGCCAACTTGAAGGCAAAACAAAAAACACTTAAACTACACTATACAAACAAACAAATATCGTTATAGTGCAATCGAAACAAGTCCCGAAGCGCACCGTAGGAAAATAAATGTTATCACCGTTGGTCGCTTACGTCTTCCGTAGAGCTTTATTCCACATTTCAGAACCTCAGCGAGAAGCTATGAACGGTGAAAGGAAAAACTTTTTCTCACCTCAGCCCCACAATTATCCACAATCCGTGCGGCTAACCAGCCGGTTGCCCAGCCGTCGTTGCGCCGGTTGTGTTCCATCCCAACCGGAATGGAAAGTATTGTCCAAAGTTGATTTACGACATAATTAATGTCGTTTTCACTTCCGACGCACAAGTTTCCGTTGGAGCGAAAAAGCGATGGAGCGATTTTTTGTTTGCCCGTCGGTCTCTTTCTCGCTTCGAAGTGAAAATTCGGTCTAGTAATCTCGGTTGCTAAAGGTAGATAAAAATTCTAATCGTAAAAAATAATCAGGCCAAACATTGCTGGCACAGTACGCTGCACTACAATCGATGCGATGCGAATGAATTATTGACTTTCGATCGATGGGGCGTGAGGAGCGTTTGTTATTATGTCCCCTTTTTTTCACAATCCCGAAATAAGTCATCCTCTATTTTTTTGCTAATATAAAAAAGAGCAAACCTGCAAGCGTGATTTACCGGAAGAACATCTTTCCGACATTTCTGCGCCTTGACTTCACTCACAAAATGAGAGGCAAGAGACGATGGATGCTTAAGCCAATTTCTTGCGGCTTAAAACGGCATTCCGACAGCGTTTTCTCTATCCCACCGTACATCGGTGTGCAGGATCGTTTATTCGCAGGATCGTCCTTACCGGAGGAGATTTTCCCAACAAAACTTCTCCCAATCGGTTCTCTCCTTCTGCCACGCTTCGGCATCAAACAGCGTCAGCGTTCGTTTACACCAGCCCCGGAGAGTGACAATATTCGTCCGCCCCGTAATTCTTCTCACTAACGCTCACACAGACTCACAAACGCACACACAAACAGTCTGCCTCCGCCCCGGTGGTCGTAATAAATTATGAAACTTTCCCAAATAAAACAGCAATAAATCTTGTTAATTTGCCGATGAGGAAGTGCAAAGTAGATGCCTCCCATATACAGACTGGTCTCTTCTTTGCCGAATAGAAAGAACCCACGCCGTACCAACCCAATGCCTTCGTTGGCGGTCTTCATTCTAAGAAGGTTGATGATTTTTATACGCCAGTTTTGTGCCAATGCCGGTCGCATCCATTTCGCTTTCAGCAACAACCGAGTTGGTCTCGCTCGGAAGTGAAACTCCACGGGTAAAAAGCTTTTTCGGGGGCACCCATGGAAATGAGTCCACATAAACCACACCCAAACCCACACACATACAGCGAGCCCTGAACACCAGCCCACCAGCTGGTGGGATAATACAAAGCTTTAGCATGGGAAAATGGAAACGATTTGATAAAGTACTTTTGAGTTACTCTTGAACGAGTATATTTGTATGTGTTGGTGTATAAGACGGAGACATACGCTCGTATACCATTGCCGACCGCAAGTCTCCACAGAAATTGACAACCAGTTCCGCCCGAAAACGGTACACTAGGAAAGGTGTTGCCACTACCGAAGTTTATGTGATACTTTCATTGCCACTTAGTGTTGTGTTGGTTTAATGTATTTTCTTTTTTTTCTGTTTGTCTTCCTGACAACAGACATTCTTCCTGCGGACTTGAAAAGGAGAAGTCACGAGTAGCGCGTCAAGAAGCTTTAGCAGCGCCGCGAAAGATTATTCGGTCGCGCTCAGCCTGTTGAGTTAAGCTTTTGAAAATCCAATTAAAATGTTATATCATTTGAAAACTCCACAGACAGTAGGACGGAGGTTGACAATTTCCGAGGAAAATGGCACAATGGGGCAGGGCCAGCAAATGCCAGATGGGAAGTGCATTTGAAGGGAAAACATTTGAAGCACGCTTTTATTGTGTTGACGAAAGAGCAACTAGTGTCGTGCCAGGATTCGTGCACGTTTCCAAGAATATGTAAGGGCAAAGTGCCAATTTAAGTAATTTTTAATCTTTTTCAGATCAGATCTTTGCAAAAGGTAAAAGTTTGAATAGCAAAAATTGGATTTATGCTAGTTGTATGCAGATTTAAGTAATGTGGAAGTATATATTTGCTCTCATTTAGTGCAGCAAAACAGTTAATTTCAACCTGTTGCCTTTAATATTCGGCTCTTTGATAATTAACTAATAAATTATAAATTGTAGTAGTAAGATTTGTTTAGTGAGATTTTGTATAAATGTACAGAGTAAAGTTTGTGAGTAAAGTACATTTATTTACATAGATTAACATAGCGATAAAAATAGCACGAGAAATTGTCGCTTTCATCGCTCTCTCGCCATGCACTACACGCTCACTCAAAACACAGCGAGAGAACGTGGCAGTCGACGTTTTAAGCATATAGTATATTTGTGCAGAAAAATCATTTTGAAAATTTATAATATTTTTTTTTATTTAATAAGGAGTTTTTGCATTGCAATTAAAAGTTTCGACAAACTTCTATAATGTTCAACTACAGGTTATTATTGGATGAATAATTGAATAATTTCGATTCTTACTTGTGAAGATATAAATATTCTAGTTATGGCCCATTGCATTTTATGAAATTTTGATAAAAGATCCCCCCATCAAAATAAAAATTCCCCCCTTTGGATAATGCATCCCCCCCCCCTTGTAAACCACGCGTCTAGAAGGACACCGACACTCATAATTTGACGTTCGGATCTCAAAATACGTTAAAAACTATAAAAAAATGTGTGTATGTAAATGTGAAAGATTATAAACGAAATATTGAGGTTGTCCGGATTATGAATCGAAACGTCCGTGATTTGAACCATGAGCTTCGAATCTTTCCGGAACATTAATCAAAATATCGTTGTAATTTCATTAGTATCCGCAATGTTTCTAGTAAAATTATTGGTAATCTTTTTTTTAATTTAGAAGGTTTTTTTTCAGTAAAGTGTGATGAACAGAAGTATGACCGAATAAAATTTGAATCAGTTTGAAAATATAACATACCAAAAATGTCTTAAGTGGCCAAAATTCGAAGCAATAAGGTGTTTTTATTATTATTTCCTATTGACGGTTGAATCAAAGAATCAAATCAAAATAAAATCCCTGATAAATAACTATCAACTAACAACCCAGAGTGTCAAAAAAGGAGACTATTCTATAAATATTATGTTAACAGTATGAAAAATTTAATCTATATTCTAAACAAAACTAACAGAATAAATAAATCCATAACAATGCAATGGTCAACATCGTTACAAATTCAATATGTAGATATTTTTGAAGATGATGCTGTAGATCGGTTTAAAATGCAGATATATTCATTCCGGAGCGCTTAGAGAGAGAGAGAGAGAGAGAGAGAGAGAGAGAGAGAGAGAGAGAGAGAAAGCATCATTCAAAATATTGATGACAAATATCGATAACGATATTGGAGCGATTTTTCCGATGGTACTCTGAAATTCCTTCACTCCAGCTGAAGCACACCTATTGAAACGTGGTCGTGGCACGGGCACAGTACGATCGCATAACTGTAACGCACAAACGAACACGAAGCATGGATAGTTCATCGAAACTAGTTTCAATTATTCAAACTAAATAGAAAAAAACATAAAAAAACTCCCCTTCGTACATTTGACATCCACACGGAGAGTGTTTCAACGAAACGGACGAAACACGAAACCCACTGCATCATTGAGCTACGGAGAGCACATGCTCAAGGTTTTCCATCCAGCATCACAAACTGCCACATTGTGAGGCGGTAGGTGCTGCTTGGGTGTACATCTTTTTCCATCGCAAACCGTTACCGTTTCGAGTGGCATAAATTTCGACGTTTTCCCTATACTACAAAACCGAAACTCGATTCCGATCGTTGCCCGGCCACTCTCGATCTGCCGAAGAGGTGAAAAAGTTTTTTTCGTCCTCCCGCTGTATTTACGTGGTAGCCGTTTTTCATTCAAGTTTGTCGAAATGTGTACGCAACATTTTCTACTCTGCTTGGCATGGGAGGGAAAGGTTGAAAGCAGCTGGTATGGAGAGACGGCATGCTTTATGGTAAAGTTGTTCCTTTTTGCTCGTCTGATGATGCTGAAATCGCTCTCTACCTGTGCTGTCGATTTGAATGGGTCTCAGGTATGAGGAGGGAAGTTTTCCCTCTTTCTGTTCCTCAAAAAGTTGCTATATTACATTTACAAAGTTGTTTCGAGGGGAGAGAAGTAGAGTGCTGTGGCTTTCGGAGGGCTCACCCCTCATCGAATCGAACCACAGCAAAATGGGACAGTAAGATATGGGAAGACTCACACAGTAGCGATATCTTGATCCCAGCGTACACAGCGTATACGGCAAAGAGGATACAAAAAGAAAGTTGATAAAAATTATTGAATTTTATCTTAATAACTTCGGGTGAAATTCATTTTTATGACTTTTATCATTGCCGATGGCAGAGGGTCAAACCTGTGGAATGAAGACAAGTAAGCCAATACAAGCGGAGGGAAGTTCTTTGTAGGAAGTGTAAGGCGAGACTATTTGATGGACTAAAAATAACTCGAAACACGGAAGTGCTTTCCATTCAGCAGTTGTCGCACCGATAGGAATTATTTTAGGCTCTTCTGTAACGTACGCAATAAAGCGACAGCGACCCAAGCATGTCAAATCAGAGCATACAACGCTGTGTTCGTGTATATTATTTTTTTCGCCATCCTTCCTTTTCATCGCTTCCGTCAGTCATTATCAGGCATGTTTACAATGTGATCCTTTATCGAGACTACATTTTTCGACGAATCCAATGTCAAGACACTCAATCAATCTTCAACGCAACAGGCAAACGCGAGAAGAAGGCGACTTTTCTTTAACCGACGTGCGGGAACAGAATTTGTTGAATAATTCATACCGAATTTAGTTGCAATTGGGGGAATTGATTATCCAGCGCGTTCTGAAGACATCAAAACGATGAAGTAGTAAACGATCCACGAGTTGGGATATTTTTTACTTTCCAATACAATAAATGAATAGCTCATAAATTCCACGCAAAAAAGATTGTTTCATTATACAAAAAATAAATAAATAAAAATATAGAAGAAGCATCAACGGCTTTGCTTTACCAATCGGCAATCATAACGACAAGGGTAAAAAACAAAAAAGAAATATGTTGGTACATGTGAAAGGAACATGTAGGAAGTGTTTAAACATAAAAGTAGTTTAGTTTACATAATAAACAATATTTAAACAATTACCGCTTTTACAATATAATGATTTTTGGTTCTTTTGGTAGCTTACACTGTTGTTGGTGGGTTGGGCGAAAAGAAAAATCTTAAATGTATCAAATGGAAGAGATACAGACTGACATTCCTTAAGAGAAATAAAAAAAAATGTACATGTGTACATAATAGATTACAGTGGCCGGCAAAATAAAGTGCCCACTACTTACAATTTTACATTTTTTCCGTGAAAAATGAAGTTATTGCACTGCTTTATTTTTTTAAACATTGTTTGTGATATGCTTAAGAATGTGCAGTACCATAGCATGACAAAAAGAGAAGTTTGCTTCAAGAACAAATATTTTTTTCCAAAAATCCAAATTGATCAAAATCACAAACATACAATTTCTATGCGTTCCTCTTGCATTCGTTACATTTTCGAGGATCTTTGGCGTATTTTTTTAAGGTTTATCTAGTTCTGCATCTAGTTTTTGCATCTGGTTCTTTTCAAGCGTTATGCAGAGCTTTAAATTTAAATTTATTTGTTTGTTACACCAGTTTTATCCACCTTTGCACGTAGAATGTGTTATAAATTCTGGAAGGCACCATGATTTAGACTTGCACATGCAAGGTGTTTTATACGATCCTAGTTAAGAAATGTTTTTTTTTGGTATTTGATTGTGTGTGTTGAGATGTTAGCCTGTAGGAAGATGTTTTTAGTTTTCAAAACCATTTTTATTAAAAGATATATCCCAAAGTATTGATGAAAGATGTTAAAATAGGTATCAGCCAAAGTTGTACTTTCGATTCACACCAGTTTTCCCGCTACTCTTAAAGATAAACACCCCACATTGCCATTTTCTTAATTTACTGTCCGTTAGATGTGGCGTTCTTCAAGTTCCTCGCCCGATTTCAGCAAGACTAACAAAGTCAATTGGCTTCGATATGATCAAGAACATGCAGATATATCGTTAGATTGTTTAAAAACTGGTATTTGGACTGATGAGTCCATTTAGAACTGATGTTCAAAAATATCTAGACACGATCCAACAAACCTATATGTATGAAGTGTACAATGTGATGACCAGGGAGGGACTTTCTATGCGAGAAGTGGGTAGCATGGTATGAATCGACGGCATAATGAAAGCTTATACCTATATAAGCATCCTGTGTGAATGTATCTGTTTTCTGTAAAAACTACGGAGTTAGTAAATAAATTAATGGTCCAACAGGAAGACGAGACAAGCTATACACGTGGAATTTTTTATTTTTTTATTCAATCGATTCGAATATGGCTCCCAATTAGTCTTAGTTTTAATCCTATCGAGATTTGGTGTGCTAATTTTGATGCAAATGTGGTGAAAATGACGTGTTTAGGAAAAACAATATAAGTTAAAGCTCTGAAATACTCTTAAGAAAAACCAATGCCAAATATGTGCACATAAAAACGAAATAAATAGTTTCAAAGATCCTAGAACATGTAAATAATGCGAGAGGAACACATATAAATTATAAGTTTCATGTTATATTTGTTCAGAAAAATATTTTCTGTAGAATGAATAAGGTGGGATCTTTATTTTGACACAGTGATTTTTATCATTTTTGGAAAATATATTTTTTCTTGAAGCAAACATCTCATTTTTTGCCATGTTATGGTACTCCACATTCTTAAGCATATCACGAACAATGTTTCAGAAATAAAGCAGTACAATAACTTCATTTTTCGCGGAAAAAAGTAAACAATGTAAAATTGTAAGTAGTGGGCACTTTATTTTGCCGGCCACTGTAGTTACGTTTGTCTTTTGTTGACATGAACGATGGTTCTTGTCACTAAGTTCCTGTTTTGGGTTTTAATGCATGTACTGTTCGTGCTTATGTTGTGCGTTTCGGATGTTTTTGATAAGTGTGTCACAATTGTTTTTTGTATGAACGGCGTGGCCTTAACTCTTCCGGGTGTGTTACTATGGTATGATCTGTTATAATGAATGTGTTGCAATGGTGTGATTTGGCTTTCCGATGTGTGTTGCAATGCGTCTATAGTTGATAGTGTGTATTATAATAAGTTCTGTATAGCAGATATGCCACAATGGAGGTCCGAAACGGCATCGATCCACGTTTGGGATAGCGTGAACCAGCTTTTTTTTAATTTTTTTTAATTAAATGTTAAATGAACTACCCACGAACCACAGGTTAAGATTCACGTTGCCGAAGGGTTACAGATTTTATGTATAAAAAATAAAGTGAAATTATCAAGTCATTATAATACTTCTACAATCTAGATCAGGGGACTCCAAACTTTTCAGCTCGCGGGCCGCATTGGTTAAAAAATAACTATGTTGAGGGCCATTTGACGCTACCTTTAAATGATGATTGAACGTTTAAATCTCATTTTTATAACAAAATACTAACGTTACTTGTACAGCTTCGAGTTACCAAAGCTTGATTTTTGTCTAAGAAAAGTAAAAAATACAATTCTATTTGAAAAAGTCATAATAACGTAATATTTATATTAACTCTGGCCAAGTCATCGTGGGCCGCATTATAAGCTCTTGAAGGCCGCATGCGGCCCGCGGGCCGTAGTTTGGAGACCCCTGATCTAGATGATGCTGCAATAAGATCGTCGATTTGCATTAAAGCGTCGAAACTGTTCATACCAGCAAATGAGGGCGCATTGTGAACACTAATTTGAAGCAATTCATTTTAATTAATGAAGATCAATGGTTCGAAACATCCGCGAACGATGAATTTTAACGCAAACGATGAAGTGCGAGTGGGCTACGCATTCGTCATCACTAATTGCCGCCTAATGAATGAACCGTTTGCCCAGTCAATCAATAAAATACAACACTCAATTACAGCAACGACAGTTGAGAGTGGAAGAGCAAGAGAGAAACAGGTACGATCGTCGTTCGCTCGCGCTCGCTGGATTAGATTGAACTCGAGAGCACAATTTTGCATTTGTGCGTTACAAAAAGCACAAGAGTGCTTGAACTCCACGGGAGGTAATGCAGTAAATCAAGCTAATTGCTTTGAAAGAGCGCTGGTACCGTTCACTTGCAACGTTTGATCATTGGCCATTACTAGAGGTTTGGGAGTACACAATTAGAACCTGTTATGTGAACCATCCAAAACCCCTTTCAGAAGCATTTTCAGAGGAAAGTACTGATGGAACGAACATTTATTTTCAAGATATGTTTACAGAAACATTGTGATAATGTTCCATAGCATTTATGAGATAACGAGGTACGTATGGTTTACAGGGTTTCCCACGATTTATTGGTTGGTTCCCATCAATTTTTGGTGGGTTCCCATGTTTGTTTGGTGCGTTCCCACGGTTTTTGGTCGTTTCCCAGAATTTGTTGGTGCAATTGTATTGATATCCAATCGGAAAATACCAATAAATTATGGGAACGAACCAAAAATCTATGGGATACGACCAAAAAATCGTGGGAACGCACCAAAAATCATGGGAACTGACCAATAAATCGTGGGAAACCCTGTATTGCCGGCTAATGGTTAACCTTGTCAGTTTAGTGTAGAGAGAAAAATGTTACGAAATGCAAAAAAAAAACAAAACACTTGTCCATTTTAATTATAAGCTTTTGGGCGCCATTTAACGTTGCTTTATCGTACACGCTCGTGCTTTAGAAAGCTTGTCTTGCAATTTGATATTGTCTGGCCGAAACATCCTATCAAAACATAATCCTGCCGCAAACTGATGCAAGAACTGTAAGCAGCCCTGCTGAGATGAATTGCTGCTACTCATACTTTGACCCTTGGGTTGTAATTTTCTTTGAATTTTTTTTTCGTACATGTTTTTTGTTTCTGCTGTTTTCCGCCAAACCCACTAGGACACATTACCTTGTATGCATCCCCCTTGTACAACCGAACCTTTTACATGTTAAAAACAGCGACCCTAACCTCACCGACCGAACCTCAAAAGCAAAGCCCGGTTCTCGTACACCAGCTGGCAGAAAGTGCTCAATATATGCGAACGAACCCCTGCGCAGGGTGTACACTAAGTACTGAGCATACGACCCGGGACACCGGCTCCCGGCTGGTGGTAGTGGGGCTGATTTAATTAAAGATAAGAATCAATTTCGTTTCGTTTTCAAAATTATTTTCTGACATTTACCTTCCCGTTTTCGGCACTAAACGGACGAACGCACAGCAGCAGCTGCCGGAGGTGTGGGGGAGGTTTGCCGCTCCAAGAAGTAGTACCGCACCGCAAAGAGGATCCTTTTGATTTTGCTGCCCCGATCAAAATTTCCGTTTAATCACTACCCACCACATTGGCGAAGGGAAGGCAAAAGAAGCGAGAGGCTTTCACCTTGTTTGATGGTAACACCAGAAACCAGCAGAAAGGTTCCCAAGAGTGTTGAGCTTCGGTAGCTCGGAAGCTCAGTTTGAAGTACTGGGCGTCTCCATTTCCTGGTGGCACGAACACGACAGAACACAACACTGCTCCCCGTTATGGGTTGTGCCTGTTTTTCGAACAGAAAATCACCTTCTACGACATCCAGGTCAGCAGGAGAGCTGCCAGCGGTGGTCTATCGGTGTGGTAAGAAGGTAAGTGCTGCTGTACGACCCAACAAACATGATTGAGAACAGCTTTTATTAGAGTTTGACAAGTTGGCACCCTTTGTCTGGGTGCTTCCGTTTCCTTTCGGCCGAGAGAATGAGAGCGCCTTTTGCTATATGATACTTTGCTGCAGTACTGTACGTTCTGCAAGCAATACATGAACAAGGCCAAACACGATCGTGTGATGTACACGCCCGTACACTTTAGGCACCTGTGCGCTAGGCACCAATCTTTGCAACTCAAACGAGGGGTAAAACGTCATGAACGAGCGCGCTGTTGGAACAAGGGATCAGCTATTAGCGCTGTACTGTTTGCCTCTAACTGTTTTCCGTGCGTGTGATGTAAGCAATACCATTAACGTGCACAGATGTTGCTTAACATTTCTAACCTTCAAAAACAAAAGGAAACTGTGTTAGGAAAATTTCAAACGTGTCATTGCTGCAAGGCTTTTCTTACTCACAATCAGTAACATTATGTCATGTATAAAACATCTTCGACTGCACGAACACAGACCGTCAGTACACACACAAAAAATCCCATCACCAAGTATAATTGAAAATCACTCCACTGTTTACCGTTCAATGATCCGACAGAGAATCTCCTCCGGGCGGCAAGGAAAAGGCGGTAGAGATTATCGTGACATGATGGTAGCCCTCTTAAAGTGGCTAATTAATTAAAATCCTCTTTCATCAGCATTTCTTGAGCATTTCGGAGAGGCGTATGAAGGATGGGTAAGTAAATTACTGGGAATGGGAATGGAGGGTGAATAAAACAAGATGACGACGACGACGACGACGACGGAGATTCCCAAAGCGCCCATCATCGTCAATGCATCATCGTCGTGTCTTTAGCAACAGCGTGGGAAATAATGGGTGGGACAAGGGATGTTTACCGACCGATGCCTTACCTGTGACCTCGTCGTACTCGTTGATCTCGCACCGTTTGCCCTTAAATCCGGCCGGGCAGATGCAGATGATGGCGTTGTCACCGATATGCCTGAAATAGCCAGAGAATGACAAGCCCTGTTTAGCGCCCATGTTTTGTTAATGAGCGAAAGGTTTGCTGCTTTACCGGGAAGCGCGTCAAAAACTGGGGTCAAAATGGTGAGAAGGGAGGGAAGGGAAGCGGGGAAGCTGAAGCGAGGTGACATTAATATTGCAGGCTGTGTGGCTGTGGTTGAAAATGATGGGCGGGTTAGCGGACAATCTCATAAAGTGTAAAATGATGAAGCATGCATTTAACCCTAAAAGCTCTATGTGTGCTTTTGTGGATGTGTGCGTAAGTGGATGATTGTATGGAAAATATGCGTAACGATTGGTATTATGTTGGTGTATGATTAACAGAAAAGTAGCGGGGCATTTTTATAGGATAAGGCTATTAAATTTCAAAAATGTTTACTTTACATCAAAATAGAATAGTTTGGTGTTATTTGTGTTTCATGTTTATGTAGAAGTATTACTGTTGGATTTTTATGCAACTAAAACGAAGTATATAGCTACAACTTGACATCTTAAAACAGTTTCTAATTTTGCTTATTTTGAAGATATTTACAATCATTTGTAGTGAGATTTTCCAGATATAACATACAGGGTTTCCCACGATTTATTGGACAGTTCCCATAATTTTTTAGGCTCGTCTGACGGTTTATTCATCGTATCCCATATATTTTTGGTTCGTTCCTATTCGTTATTGGTGTCGTCCGATTGGATATCAATAGAATTGGACCAAAAAAATGCTGGAAACGGCCAAAAAATCGTGGGAACGCACCAAAAAAATATGGGAACCAACCAAAATTGATGGGAACCAACATATAAATAATGGGAAACCCTGTAAGAGCTTGAAAATTAATTGAAATCTATTACAGAACAGTGATCTAAATCTTATGACTTTGAGTTGGACTTGAACACTTGGACTGGAATGGACTTTTTGCACTCATTTCCCTTTTTAAACATTCACTTTTCCCTTTTTTAAACTTTTCAAACATTAAAAACATTCAAATTTCAAACAAGGTTCCACTGAAAGCAACTTTTACGGATGATTTTTATTTAAGTCTAAAGTAGTTATTTAAGAATGTAGTGAATAAAATGAAATGAATAATTCATGAAAGAAAACAAAAACCATAAAAATATTAGCTTAAAAAGAAAGATATGTTAGTAAACACAAACACTCCAAGATGCACTCGATTGTGTTGCATCTTTATTCGTTTAGGTAATACGGAAGCAATACAGTTTAAAAAGAAAATGGATCTAATAATTAAAAAAGTAGCTATCTAAGTAAAACACACAATTCAGCAAGAGATATTCTCGAAACAACTTCAAATTAATTAACTTACCAAAGGAAAAACCAAAAATTTAATGTTGATTTTTAAACAAATTTAAAATACTTGATGATAACTATTGGATTTAATGTCATGTAATGAAACTCAATTACTTGATGCAATAATTTACTATCAATTGTTTATATTCCAGCAAGTATTTAAGTTGTCTCTCTTACGTTTTGACATCCTGTATTAAAATTTTACGAGGAAAATTAACAAATTAAAGATTTTGTAATTCAATATTTTAATTCTACTTGAAGTAATTAAAGAAAAACTTCCCATCTAAAACAATAAAAAGGTACGGAACGGAAAACCTTTTAAATTGCTAGCAACATAACACTTACTTGCATGTGCCACCGTTCTCACAGACATTCGCCTCCTTGCAGAGCGGACCATCGCCACAGTCGGAACCACTAAATCCAGGATAGCAGTCACAATAGTACGATCTGAAAATGGATAAAAGAGCGAAAGAAAGAAAACAGCCCGTTAAAGATTTAAATCGATGCCACCACCAACGTACACAATCGTCGCCAAGGCCCTACATAACAAGCGAACGAGCTGTGATGACAGGAAACGAAAAATTCCAAACGAACTAGTGACAAAGAAATCGTGTCCTTTTTAGCGCTACCGGGTGTGGGGATCAGTTTGCACGAGCACTGAATGGCATGAAATGGGTACATTCGAATCGTACAGCGGAATCGCACAATGGATCTTCCGATTACCGGCAAAATGGTAAAGGTAAAGCCGAACACTGCATCCCGATGCAGTGAACTGTCTCCAGTTGAATGCAGGTCGGTTTGTGGTCTTAACACAAAAAAATAAAATCCCACCGTAGCTTCCAACGGCAAGGTGTGTTTGTCATATTCTCGATAAAAGGGGTGTGCCATCGTTAAGGTGTCACATGCTTCTTGTGACGAGTGTTACACGCAAGGAATTCAATATAACTTGGCAGCCCGATTGACATGCCTTGCTGACTGACAATCGTGCCAGAATGTACCACCACCAGCCGGTCGGTAAAAGCTCAACCACCCTTCAATCGCTTGCGCCACGGTGAAAAGCAAATAAGTTGGTTCCGCTACTGGTTCCGGCTGTTTTGCTTTTCTCTTTTGCGTGACTTTTTCTCTGTCTTGAAAACATCACCCCATCGCCGCCGTTGTCCCACCCCTTGTGTCCCATTGACAATTTCGGTACCAGTTTGCGCGTCAGTAAATCTATTTTTATTAACTTTGCGGCGAAATTTATTGTGCTTTCATGAATATTCATTCTCTTGGGTGTGCGGACGCACACGCGCCAGCGCTACCGCGCGCTCGTTCCGCATTAGCATTGCTTTTACTTTTCGCCCCGGCTGTTGTCTATGCGCTACCTTACGCCATTCTCGAGATTAAGCTCAGGATTCGCCCGCTAAGCGAAACAGCGAAAAGGGAAGGCAAGCACAAAAGCAGGCAGTTTTGTGCGGTGAGAAAGCAAATGTGCCATCATCATCGTGTAAAACGCCGCCGCTGGTTACGCATAGCCGGCATGCTCTTGCGGTTGCGTCTGGTAAGGACGCCGTTTCTCGTCTCATTCCTTTCCCACTGTCCTGCTTTGTTTTGCTTTTTAAAAGCACCGAAGGCAAGGAGTTCATTTGACCTCGGCGGGGCGTGCTACCCCACCATCTGTTTGTTGGGCTGCAGCAACACTACCAGCACCAAACCGCATGGCCATTTGGAGCGGTGGATTCGTATTTTTCTCCCGTTTCGTTACCTACTTCCCGAACATACATTCACAAAACCCTTTGCACCCCCTTGGGGGGGGGGGGGGGGGGGGGGAGACAAATGAATTCACATTTTTTCGCGGCCACAACGTGGTGTTTTATTTTTTTTGCCGTCGGTTCCCTTCGCCAAAGAGTGACTAAAAATTTTACGCAAATGCTTTAGACACAAAAGCGAGCGTGCTGTCTCGGTGGAGTAAGAAATTCAATTTGTGACGATTCGTTAGATAGCTGACGGGAGGGACAAATAAACGGGAACTGCGACAAATCCTGTCCAAGCGTCCTCGGAGTGACTCGATGTGCGTATGTGTGGTGTGGTGTGAGAATGTGTGTGTGTGTAATCCTTTGCTCTGCTCTTGAGGTATATTCAAATGCACACGGAAATGGGATGGTTTCAGAGAAGGAGCAAAAGATACAAAAAATAACAAGCTTTCAAACAAAACCTAAAGCCATCTGGTCGCTTCCTCGCTCGGTAGACGCTGTTGCCAAAAGGATTTCGATTGCTTTTTCTGGGAAAAGTTTTTTTATCAGTGGGTTCACTGACAAGCCGTTTGTTTTTTTGTTTTTGTTTTTTTTTGCAGGAGAATTGTTTGTTAGAAGTGGTATGATGAGCTTTTTTTACTGAACATTGGAGCTAAGCTGGAAAAGAGCTTAGATTAAGTTTCAGTTTAAGCACAAATAATGGGAAAAAGTAAAGTTAAATGATCACACAGTCAATCGATTTCAAGTATGAGAGACTATTTTTACTTGTTTTGGGCACTCTTGCACAATTGACATTTTACCAACACCGTGTCATAAACTTTGAAAATAATGAACAATTGCAATTTGGTGTATTCTATGCTAGCGGTAAAAAGGATGTCATTTTCAGTGCTGTATCGACCGCTTTTTGTTAAAAAAGGGGTCGATTCAAATTACCACCAAGTGATATGAAATAACTACAATTTACATATTGAACTAGAAGAATTTTCAAAAATTCCGAACTTAAGAACTTTGTTTTTTGTTGTGAAAAATAAATTGTAAACCGATAGTTCAATCTGAAATTATTCATCGATCATTTGCCGATGAAAAATAAACGCTTTGTCAAAATACCATAGAAGTGAATCAAATGCTATGACTATTACCATTCATCTCAGAACAGTAAAAGGCGACCCTAGTGAATATGGAATGTTCCTAGAACTTGGCACTGTGGCCGGCATTATTAGACAATTGTTAGCCATTTTCTTTAAAAAAATCTACTGCTTGATCTACTGCTCTACCACTTTGATTACCATCAATTCTAGTGACTTTCAGTCTGTTTTCCCAGAAGTACAGATTTTTGGGGTTTGATTTCTTTACTCTTGATATCGTTGAAAGAAATTCCTCCACCAATGGAAATGTCTGCTACGGTTAATGTAGATTTAACCTTTCGTACAAATGTCTTTATTTTTATTTATTTGGCCTTGTGTGTAGTTTAAAATTAGAAGAACCGATATTTTTTAACTTTGAAGAGAACAAAATTGGAAGCTTAAAAAGGTGATGTAAATCTTTAAAGACAAATTACTTCCAAAATGTTACAAAAAGTGACAAACTGAATATTTGTTAAAATAGACTTTATAAATTAATATCCAAAATTTTGAAGAAAATACCAAATGGCAAACATTAGAGCAAAAGCCAACGATTTAAAACTCTCAATTTGTTAGCATTTTTCCCACCATGCAAAACCTTTCAATACTATTGATAACAAATACCGAGAAGAATATTGAACGTCAATCGGATTCTGATTCAGGATTCTCAGAAGTATTGAGTATTGGTTGAACTGAGTGGTTTTTGATGTCGCTGTAACAAAGAGACGATTAAGTATAAATGACCTGTGGCCTGCATCGTCATTATTTGTCGGCATATTTAACGAATAATTTTTAACATTTATCCATAAAACCTGACGCATTCAGAAAAAGATAACCATTTAAAATAAATATTCAATTCATTCCAGTTGATTTACAGTGTTTAAAAATGGTGTTTTGTGAAAATGGTACTATCACTCCAATAATTAATTAATTGAAGTAATTAAGTAATAAATAAATGCAGTATTCACTGCTCCCACCCAATATCAAATGTAAAACATCTCTGTACCAAGGATCAAATGCATGTTCCGAACATCACATGAGAGTACGGAACATCACATGCAGCATAATTGCCGTATAAACTGATGTAGGCCAATAATTTACATCCGCTAATCCTCCTCCGGGAGCATGCTACAAATCACCACGAGTCGCGGACACAACTCATCCCGATTTGCATACCGGTTACTCCACATTTCAATCAATAATTAATATCCACCATTTCCATAATGGGTGCGATCATTGTAATCACACTTTTAGTGAAACCCACCGCCCTGACGGACCTCGACGCGCGCCCGCGTCTCATAGCCCGGGACACAACATAGACAGCTGCAAACCACAGCCGGCCACTTCATTACACTTGTCCGGTAAGTGTGGTTTTCTGGACGGAGCATATAATGACTCCCATCGGGTGTTTGGAGCTAGTGTGTGTGTGTACACAACCAATACCGGGAATCATAATCAAGTCAAGTGTCATCCAGAGATGATGAAGTCGTCGTCGCTGGAAACCACACGCAATGCGTGCATACATAAACAATGTGTACTGAATAACACAAAAAAACAACATTTTGCGTAAAATGAGCGACAAGAGTTGAAGATGTGAGGAAGAAAAAAAAACACATTCACCCCTACACCCATCGCCTGAAACGAATTACGATGATAATCAACAGCTCGCCACACAAATTGTTCCGGCCGTGCCGGCGTGTACGGTGGCGGGAGTTCACTTTCCCGTCTCATCGCCATTAGTCTACCGGGAAGCGCGAGTCCACCACCACACCAGGAAGCACATAATTTATTAACGAATCATTGCTCGACACTCGTACGTCACTGCCAGAAATGGCCGCATCGGCACTACCCAACGCGCCCAACGGTGGTGGCGAGCCGCGCAGTGGCCATTTTTCTTCTCTCATGCCACCCACGGACTTGGAGATTGTTTTTTTTCTTCTTCCCTGGTCTACTATCTGCCGTGTTCTGCGTTCTACGCTTCTTGTCACCGCCTTTATACAGTGTGTGGTTGTCCAGGGCGAATGAGGGCGAGCGAGTAATAAATGGCCTCAACTTCTCTCGGCACATCATACGGAATCGATGTCGGTTTTCGGAGTATCGTCGCCGGCGGCAGGTTCGTGTTCCGGATGTTGATGCGTTTTAATTCATGACCGCGGGTGACAAAATGGCCTCAAGCGCCATTAAACGCTTCACGGGGAAAAGGAATCGATGGTGCCCCACCGGTGCACGGACAAACGGCCGCCGCATTGTGAGATAATTTTCCGCTTCATTTCGACGGCAGGAAGGTTTGGGATTTGGCTTTGCCTTTGCAATTGATCCAGCGTACCTTGGGCGATGGCTTCCTAGCGCCGCGTACCATCCATTTATCCTTTTCGCAGCGGTCAAACAATAGGGTGCAAGGGTGCGTTTCACGTTTCGTAGATCGTTGGCAACAAATGGAGCAGGAGTTTTTTATTTGTTGTTGGCGCACGTACAAGAAGAAGCAAAATGAATGCCATTAAAGGCGGCTTATGTGGGCGATATGTTGTCACTTGTGGTAGAATTGAAGCACCCAATGGTGAAGAAACGATTCTAGTGATTTCGGAGCAAAGTTTTTTTCCCACAGAAACAAAACTTATAGAGAGTATAGACATTGTAACAAATTTCTTCCTTAAAGTTCGAAACAATACCTCTATCAAATCTTCTTTAATACTTTTCATTGAATCATGTTTATTTGACTCAAAATTTAGATTGCAGTTAAGAAATGCTGAAAAATTACCCACCAACACCACATTAAAGTCTTCATAAAGCATTATAAAGCAAGAAATACAGCATTCATCACTTCTTGTGCTACCATCCCAGAAGACCTTTTTTTCTCAAACCAAACGTCGAGATCCTACAATCCGAGAAACAACATATAAACCACAGAGCATCGGCACGTCTTCCGTGACCCATTGCAGAAACAAAAGCCACCACCGTACCACTGTGACAGCGTTTTGTGACGATCCATTAGCGCCCGGCTGACGGGAAAAATGGTTCATTATTACTTTTTCCTACATTTATCCATCGCTGGTCAGCGTCGGCACGTATCAAACCCCGGCAAAGGATAACCGTTTCAAATGGTGGAAGCTTACGACGTACGACGTACACGACGATCCACTGTTTCACCGGCACTGGTTCGGTGAGTCTGCTTCGAAAGGCAGCCAAGCGTGATAGAGGTAACCACCACCACCACCACCACCACCACCACCACCAACCAAAGCTAACGTGGTGGTGCTAGTGAGCAAATGACTAAACAATAATTGCTTCTTGCGAAAGCTTCCATTACGGGGTGCAAAGAAGGAAAAAGTGGTGCAAACGGAGTGAAAAAAACGTTTATCCTGAAAGCTGCGCGTGAACGGAACGAGGGCACCGATGGCAAGTGTATCTTTTGCAGTGCAAGTATTTGCACCTTTTAGCCGTTTTTTCTACCGGTTTTGCACAACCTGCCGGGAGCGTACTCCACAAAGTGCAACAGCAAATCAACCATGGTTCTTCGCTGGGATGGTTTCATTGTTTTCGTACCAGAATAAAGACGTAGCGCTCCTCATAGGTAAACGTTAGCCGGTGGCAGCAGTAGAGTGTTTCAAGAGAGCATAAAGAAACCATCAGCAAGGTCTTGCAGTTAATGAAAGGTGATGATGTCCGATAGCGATGAAAACGAGGGGCAAAGTGAACACCCATACTAACGGAAGTATTGCAGCTTTAAAAATGAATAAACGACTTATAATGTATTTATTACAATCCAGGTTGAATTTTCAGGTTGAAGATACAGTTCTAAATGTCTTAACAATTTATTTCGCCAGCTTGTTCCGAAAAAACAATTAGATCATATCGTTGCTTTCAATGGCGAAACTGACATTTTACTGTTTGATTGATTAAAGATCTTGTTCACAAGAAAGCTCACATCTTGAAAAGTTGTTAGAATTTATTCTTTGTAAACCTTATTATTGAAATTTGATATTGACCCGAGCAAAGGATAAAGTAGAGCAAAAATAGTAGATAAAAAATGAAATAATTGTCTGCTCTTTAAATCAATTCCTTCAGCCCACTACAATGCATTATTTAACACATTTTTACAGACAAACAAAAAGCTCTGATGTTATCAAGACGCTTCCCAGACTGGTAAACGATGTTAAGCAAAATCCGCAATACAAGAGCACAAAGAATTCCAAGAGCCACCAAATAGAGCACTTATCATTCAACGAAGCACAGCAGAAATTCCACAACAGGTGCTTGTGAAAACGCTGCCAGTACTTTTATTGTGATCCTCCGACGAGAAAACCCCTATCCCGTTCAGTGATGGACGAAGGAACGTATACATAGTAATGGAAGGGGCCAACAAAATAAACCCGAACGCTTTGCAGAAAATATAGAAAATATTTGCACAATTGCTATCACACGGGGGGGAAATGCGCTACCCCAATTTTGACCATTATTGGCATTCTATTCGCAGAAGGCGGGGTGCATATTTGGGGTATCGTTTGATGTTTGCTGAGCATACCGGCAGCAGTATTGGTAATACACATCATTATTTGATTTGATTTGATCCCACAACACATTGAGTTTGGAAAACATTTCCCGAGCGCATACGTACAATAATGCAGCGTATCGGAAGTAATTGATTGTATAGTGAGCGCTTGGCGTGTGTAGTCTGGGTACATTATATTGTAAATTATGTTGTGCCATTTTGGGAACTCAGAGATTATAAAGAAGTAATAAATAAATAAATAAAAAAAATAGTTTTGTTAGATTCTGATAGCGTACTGCACCACCATCTCAAAAACATTGCAAAGCTTTCAAAAAGTTTGATTGAAAACAAAAGCATGTGAAATGAGATTAATTAATAATTACTATGAAGATCAAAAGGATCAATTAGATGAAAAGCACCGATTAGATACGATATCTTTGTTATACATGTCCTATAGTAGTTATTCATGTCTCGAAGTTTAAGTTTGTTCTCAAACTTAAAATTTTATCCGTTCCACCAACTGATTTACAAATCATCTTTAAACATATTTAATATTCTCATAGTGTATGTATAGTGTAGGATAGTTCTTGAGCTACTTAAACCACGAATATCGTATAGTCATAGTAAATTTATTATTGCCACACAATTATTATTAAGATGTATTACTTCTCCAAGTAATTTTGACTAATTTACATTTCCGTTTACTAACCAAAGTTATTGAATTAAACACCACACCACAGCGTGTAAGCCATTATGAGGTGCTGATGCGCCCTGCCTTTATGGGAGCGTTTAATAAAGAAAGATGAAATCCACCCCACACGAATAGGATTATCGTGCCGGGTCAGTACCGATTGTACCGCAAAACCACCCCAGAACCACTCATATCGTCTATCAGAAGTACGATTTCGCTTTTGTGCATTGTGCACTACAACATTACGCCCATCTCTGACAAAAACCAGATGCATCCTTGCACTTATGGCACTGGTTTGCACATACACGTACACACATGCACTGCAAGTTCGGGGCTCGGGCTAGGACCACGTTGAGGTCTAGAAGCAGATTCTTACAAATAAATGATTACGATTGCATCAGTAGTGGGTTCATGCATAATTTTTCATCTAAATAGAACAAAACGAGTGTGCAGTGGTGGTGCTTTTGTTTGTTAGGTGGACGATGATGTGCCATAGCACAGCACCGGTGTTGAGCAGATTAAGCCTTACACCACATACGTATGAGCGGCTGTGCCGTATCAACAGCAAGAAATCGCCCATGTCGACTTATCAGACGGGATAAATGATTGGAAAAGAACGCATGTTTGATTACTATCATTGAACGTATACACAGCAGCGCGCCCTTCTGTGTTTGCATTGTGCCGCTCACACGTTAGATCTGCCGAAGCCTCCATCCATTCGTATTTAGGCGTACTAGAAGAGGTACGTGCCAGAACGTGTGCTAGTTAGACAGCGCTCTAATGCATCGTTTGAGAGCTTATGCTTGGGTAGATTTCGATTGCCTTTGCTTGCGTGCGTGCGTGTGGAGGAGTTTCAGGTTCGAGAGGAACCAACATGTTTGCCTTCGTTAATCGGCGTTTGCTGCTTTTCAAACGGTTGCCGAAATTACCGTAAAGCAGACTTTGCGAAACCGTGCTGTTTGGTGGATTGAAATGGTTTGATTCACTTTTATGGCAGTGCCACCGCTACGAAACTGTTCAATTAGACACGTTCCACGATTGTAACGGGGTTCGTAATTGGACGTCTGCCACAGCCAAATAGCACACACACACACACACACACACGATAGGGTACGATAAGAACGATAAAAAAGCTCATCTCATTCCACCACCATCACGCTTAATAGCGTTGTGAGAAAATGCCACCAAGACAGTTCACACGAAAGGGTACTTAAAACTGGATGCACATCCATTCCCAACTGCCCTGTGATGTGGTCGTTGGTGCAAAATTGAATTTTGATCTGTGATTTGCACGTAAAGCTTTTCACTTCAAACGGACACCACCACCCTTAAAAATCACAACCATTCATGCAACCAGGGAATGAGTTGCATAAATCAAAACTGCATTCGTAATGAATCCGAGGCTGGAAATAATTTCGCCATAAGACATCAAAGATAAACCACCACACTTTGCCCCCGCTCCCCCCTTTCGGTCATCTTTGTAACGAGTTCCGAAGCCCTCCCGGCCATCCCTTCCATCTCCTTCGAAAATGTAGGAACTGCTCGTTTTCCTATGCGTCATTTAGTGGAGTAGAGCCAACACCGGCCCCGACTTCCGGTTTCGCTTTGGTGTGGGCGAGAAATAGTTACGCAGTTTTCGCACAGGATGCTTCCGGACAGCAAAGTACGCAAGCTGGAAACCCCTTCCGGAAGCGAAACCGGCAGTGATGAGCACGAGCGCAAACCGGTGGAAACTACTGCATCGGTTGCTGAATCCTGCGTCGACCTGAATTCCGATCCCGGACCCAGGATCCGTACGGTTCGCCCGGGGGTACATGCATGAATAAATAATATTGGTGGAGGATTTTGGTTTTTCACGAGCCAACCGGAAATGTAAAAGAAGTGAGCCCGGTTTTCTGACGATGCGTACAACGCCCGGGCATACGCTCGGGATAATCCGTTGCAGAGTTGAAGAGCTGTAAGAAACGACGGTTAGGTGATGAGCGTTTCGAGAATGGTTTCGGCTTCTTCCTTCTACGGCATTACACCGAAAAAGATGGGTGAAAGTCATCAGAACCACCTACTTCCGGTGCCCCAAGCCGGTGTGTGAAATTCATCTTTCCCGGTACCCAAAAGCCTTCGGAGCACATACAACCAGCGTGAAAGAGTGAGTGGGAAAGTGTGTGCTAAATTTATCATATTTAATTCAAAGCGAATATGACCTCAGGATGAGGCCAGCCTCAGGTCAGGTCGGATGTCAAAGTTTAACCATTTTCAGTAGCAAACGGAATGTATTTTTAATTCACTGAAGCATCCACCGTCGGAATGATATCTTTGCTGCCAAAGGATTGTTTTCTTCTTCTTTAACTAAATGTGATGACAGGTTATTAAAATTGCAGTTGGTGCGGGTGAAGTGAATATTAGTGGTGTGACAGTTTAAAACTTCAACCATCAGTCTAAGATGAGACTTTGATCTTAAGGATGTCTATTTCTTATGTTTAGTTTAATTTAGGACACGTATAATAAAATGCAAATAATAAATAGGTAAGTTAATACATGCCAACACGCTGTAATAATTACGACGCAATATTTTTCTATAACTAGTTCATTTGGCTTACAGGGCTGCGCAAATAATTTGAAAAGATCCATTTTACTCTTAAAAATACGCTGAACCCAATTCATATGAGATACTTCTGACGACCCCTTGGGCCTGGCTCTATGAACATGTTGTGGCAGCATTTATGGATTTTCCTAATTATTTCAAAAACTGTGCACAAATTTGCTCACTAAAAAATTTTAAAATTGAGTGGAAATGATTTTTTATCTGTTTTGGTGAGCAAACAAGTTGGAAAATGTTCCTGCAACAAATAAACAAGAAACAAATCGATTTGTTTCACTTGCAATAGAAATGTTCCCGCAACATGAGTTTGACAGTTCGTCCATACGATTTGGCAACAAATGTTCCCGCAACATTTTCATAGACCCGTGCCTTAAGAGATCTAAAACCAAAGCCAAACCCATACTGGTCCTGACACTAATACATAACATATTCTGGTTCAAGAACTGCAAATGACTTAATGCCGATCCTGGATCTGATACTGAACCTATACTGGTCCTGGAACTGAAACTGAACCTATAACGGTCCTGGAACCGATACTGGACTCATACCGGTCAAATAACTGATTATGAACCTTTACCGGTCCTGAAAGCTGTACCTCATGAATCCGTACATACCCTGGAATCTATCATAAACACACACCGGTGCTTTAACTCATCATGAACCCATACTTGCCCTTGAACCTGCCATGAGCCCCAACCGGTCCTGAAACCAATCATAAACTCGTACCGTTCCTGGAACTGATCACAAACCCATACCCTTCCTCGAACCTATCATGAACCCATACCGATCCTGGAACCGATCATGAGTCTATACATACCCTGGAACTTATCATTAATTCGTATCGGTCCTAGAAATACTCATGCATCCATCTCAGTACTGGACCTGAAAGGAACCCCATAAAAGAACGAATACTGAACCCATACCGGTCCTGCAACCGATCATGAACCTATAATGATGCAGAAATCGCTCCCGATTTCAATGAGTATTTTGTGAGGTGCCTGTCATGGGTTCAATTCCCAAAAAGACCGCGCCGCCATACGTAGGACTGACTATCCTGCTATGGGGGGGAATCAATTAGTCACTGAAAGCCAAACCCACAGGCCTTGACCGACATCGGTTGTTGAGCCAAAGAAAGAAAGATTAATTTTGTGAGGTAGCATAAATATTTTTTGTTACACTTCAATCGAATGGAAATGGACCTAAGAACGCAAATTTTAAAATTTCAAACTAAACGTTCGTATCCTTTGCGTAACACAAAACACAGAGCAGTAACACAAAGAACCATACACATTTAGAAGCAAGTAAAACATACAATACAATACAATACAATATAATAAATAATACAATACAAACTAAAACATTCTCAATTTATCAAATTTTGAACGACTGTTCTACCTTACCAGAACATTCGATGTTTGTATCACAATATTCATCACTATGCTACTTTTCTTGCTAGTATTATTCGCCTTTTTACTAGGAAGGATTTTTGAGATTAGTATAATCCTTTTCTAATACTATCCTACTCGACAAGCTAATTTGCCGCTGCATTACCTTCCAATCTTCTCTTTTGTTTTGTAGAATCTCATACCGGAACTATTTCTTAAGGTTTGTTTAGTTTTGACTCGTCCAACAAAACTAGCTAAAACATAGTGTACTCAGGGGAAACAGAAACAAAATACCGTTTGCCGCTTTCAGATGCTATGAGTAAAACAATCCAATTTCTTCCCAAGCTGGAAGACAACAACCGTCCTTCCTTAAAAAAAACCACCCCTCGCAGGCAAATCAACCAGCGCAACCGCGAGCAACATCGCACCGACAGGTGCCCGAGAAGATGAAGTCGACACTGATGGGTTCGTACAATCCAACCGCACACCATTCCGACAGAAGACGGACAGAGAACAGATGAAATGGTAACCTGCTGGTTCAAAGAAAAACACGTCCAATTGCAGCGGTAAAAGCGGTTATGGAGCATCATAAAACTGCCACGCAAAAATGGAACAACAGCACCAGAAAGCTTCAAAGTGTGGCGCGGCATGAGCAAAAGGACGACCACCACCGTGTGGGCACAAAAGCTCCCAACGTTTGTGCTGTGTTTGAGTGCGCATAAACCCGGTCTTGACCTACTGGCGGCTGCTTTGGTGAGTCAAAATCTTCAGCTTATCGCTGCCGGGGGAAGAATAATGGATAAACTTGAACCTCACTCACAGCTCACGGACCATACGGTACCCCGCTTCGGAGCAGGTCCAGTCCGGTAGAGAAAGGCTGTGATGTGGTGAGGCAAATTATCCTCGCAGGTTTTGGGGAGGGCAAAAAGTCCAGCCATGAAAACCTGTTCCAGTTGCCAAGTACGACCAAGGCGCAGCAAGGAGTGGTGCACGATAATTGAGGAAAATAATTTTGCACGGCTTTGCCCGGCTTCTGCCAATGGCCCTGCGGGTTAGCTCCGGCTTTGCCGGTTGAGACGTTTTCGGGGTAACTTTTTGCCTTCCACTCACGGAAGAGTAGTCAATTTTGTGGGAGGTTCTGCTGGAGATGTAGATGAACTGGTGGTTATGTCCACAAGGGAAGAGCTTTCGCTTTGCCTGGGACTCGTGAGGTGAGAGCTTTCTTCTTCTAACTGCTCAAAAACGTACTCCGGAATGTGTACCTGCCGGTGAGGAATGAAAGTGAAAATAAGTCGTTTAGTTATTCGTAGTCCTGAGAGAGAGACCGCGGTAGGGGAAGAACAATCTGGGCTTCCTTTTTGCAGCGAGATTCTTTTTCCATGAAGATGAGAAATTTCGCTTGGTATACGTGCACGTGCCACAGAACGGGCTTTAAATTTTGCGTTTAACTTTTCAATTTCCACTCACCGTACACCATTAGCGGGACCAATATTTTATCTTTTCTTTGGAAAACGGAACGGAATCCCGGATGAATAACAATCAACCATAGAACGGTGTTAGCTTTACTTATTCATCTCGCCTTTGTTCGCCGGGGGGTTTGCGCATGCTAAGGAACGTCGCTGCTACCGCTAAACATGCTAAGCGTACACTGCTCACACATTACAACATAACACCCCGGAAAAATGGTAACACTCTGCTAACATTGTGCCAGCACAAATGTTTACACATGCGGGTGGTATGCCCTCCCCCCTCTCCGTGTATGTGCCATCCCTGACGACATTCTTCGACGCGGTAAAATATTTACCCAACGTTGGCCTTTCCCGGGAAATCGTCGGCATCGTGCCTTCCGAGAACGAAACCAACAACACCGAGCTGCGCCTCACCGCGCCCTGTTGCTGCTGCTGCTGCTGCCGCGCAACTCCTGACAAGGAACATATTTTCCTTCGTGACATATTTGGTTTCTTTTGCTTCCTCAGCTCCGGTTCTGGTGACCCGTTCCACCCCTCGTTGCTCTCGATGACACGCGAATGTCCTTTTGCATGGCGTTGTGGCGCTGCATAGCACCCCGTTGATAGTACGCCACCCCGCTCGGCGTTGCATATGGCTCGAGAAAACGGGGCATCACACCAACGCCTATGGTCGACTCTTGTGAGCTGTGAAATTTCTTGCGGTTGCGGAAACTGGTCGCTCAAGATGCCCGTAGACACGATGACGACGACGGCGACGAGCATGCAAAAGCGCATCACAGGAAATGGGGAATAAATCCCTGTCATTCGTTTCGGCACGGTCGCAATTTACTGTGCAGTGAACATCTCGAACGCTTTTGCTTCTTTCCTTTGCATTCTTCCCGGGCTGAATGGTGACGCGCATCGCTAAGGTAAGAAACATGGTTCCGAGGACAGGCTAGGACTTGCTGGGATGCTTTCTAAGTTCCTACCTCCGTACGACGTAGCACGTGTCAAGCATAGCAGTGTGTCGTTAGAAGCGCACCTTCAATGCTTTCCGGGAGGTGTTAATGCTAATGTTTGTGCTTTTCTTCCATGGCTCCATGGCTCGATGGTAACCGCAAGCAGCTCTTTCTGCATGTCAACTACCCGTCAGCTATCCGGCAGCAACCGATGAACGGCACAGCAACACACTGTTGCGTAAATTGTTTTAATTAGCTTCTGTGCCGGGTAGTAAGGAGTGCGGACAAAAATGAACTGCAGAGCAATTATCTGGCCTTGTGGTTAAGGATGGGCCCGGCAAACCACAAAACGTAGACGATCATCTTGATAGGATAATTGCAGAGCAGCACGGGTGCGCAAGAGAGCTGCCTCGACCACGGCTTGACCAGAACCAGTGGGGGAGGGCTGTTTAGTTCTAGATAAACAGCACAGCTGCAGATGAAATTGATACGTGTGTGGGTGTAAGTGCGTGACCACAGTAAGGCAGATGCATAAACCAACCATTGTCCATTGTCCAGACCATCATCGGGCAACTAGGTCTCGTTTCGTAACCGCTGCAGAATCAAGAAACCTGCGTTACCTGCGGAAGAGAGAGCTTAATTTATACTCTTCTAAAGGTACTGCAACACTCGGCGGCATCAAACGATTAAAACCAGTGACGCACGGTGTGGCATTACGGGAGAGAAGGCACTAAGCTCAACAAGGTTCTTACTGTTTGCCTTCCGGATCGAAGCCAAACTAATTGAAGGCTTTCGATGGCGACTAATGTCAGAGTGAAACGCGGGATGGGGTAGTTTGTCCGTGACATCGTCACGCTCATCACCCAGAACAAAGACTTGAATACAAGCCTCAATGCTAATACTTTACACCGGAAATACGGCGCATTCATCTGGCACTCCTTTGCAACAATACAGTTCTAGCCAGTTGTTACCCGTCAAACAGAATAACTTCCCTGGATGCTCACTAGTTGTGACAAAATTTTAACGATGACGCTATGGCAATTACCGAATAAGTGGTAGCCTGGCGCGTGTATAAAAGCATGACGGTAAGCGGTACCTGGTAGCTTTGGCTCGTTTCTGGCAGGGCACGTGCGCTCAATCGAAGTGAAAATGAATGACCGGCCCGACGTCCGCATTGTCAACGTGACGCAATTGAGATGGATTAAGCAGCTCGGGCACTTGGCCAGTGTTTGTGCTTACGCCTGTGCTGAGAGGTTGTGACGTGCTTATCGCTAATTTCTTGCCGACAAACTTTCATTCCGCAGCCAATTATGGTTAAACTGTGGAACGGAACGCATGGCATAAGATGCCGTCGAGCCAGCAGAGTACCGTTTCACCTTGTCGGTAATTTTTGGATGATATTTTCTTCCAAGAATTGCCGTGTTTTTAGCCGGATGTTTTGCTTTCCGGAGGCTGGTTGCAATTGGGTAAACTAGATAGGACTGCTGTTGCTAACAATTTTTTTTGATCTTTATTTTTTAAAAAAAGAGAAATTATTTCTCTTTTTTAGAAAAAGACGCTACACTTGGACATCAGCTAAAAGGAGCATCAACTATTTATCCTTTAAAGACTCTCATGAACGGAAAATACAAATTAAGAAATACTCACGAATAATCTGGCTTCGCGTAGCAGTTGCCCAGGAACCGGCAGCGTAGCGCATTACAGGTGTGCGGCTTGACCGTGTCCACCTCGTACGTGATGTTAAACCCGTAAACATCCAGCAGCCGGTCGAGGGCACGCAGATGCGTCCCGTACAGGCTGTCCATCGTGAAGCGCACCTCCAGGTACGGGCTGCCGAACCGGATCCACGGTACGCTCGTCACGTCATCCTCGCTCAGCTCGTACACGTTCATGCTGGGCACCTTGTAGTCGTCACTGTAGTACATGTACTCGGTGAAGCGCAGCCCGCCGAGTACGTACTGCTGCGTCAGGTACAGCACGATCGACACGTTCGCACCGACGATGGCCGATGCGTCGATGATCCAGGTGCAGCTGATCGGGACGGGAAACCGGGCCGGAAAGTTGGGCGTCGAGATGATGCCGTGCGGTGCGGTAAGCGTGCTGCCACCGCACAGCTGGGACGAGGCAGACAGGGCCGGGCCCTGCTCGTGCTCCACCCGGATCAAACCGGGCTGGGATGAACCGAGCTCGCCACATCCGTACGGCGATAGTAGCACCAGCACCAGCAGTAACCGATCAAGCACCACCGCACACGCCCTGTCCGCTGCGGACATCGAAGATCGGAAGCCGCAAAGCCGGACCAAACCACTCACCATATCCTTACCGGACGTTCGTACATTGCTGGGCGTTGGGAACGACTGGCAGCACTGCCGCGTTTGACGTTTAGTGTGTACCAGCGCAAGCAGCTGGCTTTGGTGTTTGTAAACAAAGTAGTCGTTGATGTGTGATCGCGTACGCGTGTGCTGGGTGCGCCCCCTTTTATGGCCGCAAGCCGAGCGGTTCTTTCAGGTCCTGGCCGCACAAAACTTAACAAAACACATTCCTGTACCCTCGAACGCAAATTTATGAGCCGACTGACAGGTGATTTCAATATTATGGCTCGTTAATCATGTGCGGTCGTTTGGCCATCGGTCAAATGTGGTGCGAGAGTGTTACTGAAGTGAGTGTGAGATTTGCACAAAAACCCTCGGGCTTGCCGCAGAGGTCTATCCGTTATCGGTAGAATCTGAAAATAAAAGTTCGAAAAAAAAGGTAAATGAGAACGTTCCAGTGGCAGCACTGCGGTGTGGAAGGGGGCGAAACGGTAATGGAGTAGTGATTAACACAACATTGCAGTAGGAATGAGTTTAAAATTTAATTTCTCTCTTCTAGATGGTTGATTGAAAATTGATGGCTGATGGTATTTGAGGTTAATGGGTCGGATAGCCGTAGCTCACAAGTGGTGAGAAGAGGTATCAGGGAGCGATATTCATCCCATTGGACTCCCGTACTCTCTACACCGCCTGTATTGCTTCCGGCATTCCACAAATTGGTGGGCACATAAATCTGCTGCCTTTGCCCATCCCATGCCACCCTTTTTGGCCATCTCATCGTCCCATCGATATCGTAAATAAATGATATCGATTCGTTTTCGACCGTTAAATACACAAACAATATTTGCTGGTGCGAATTTGCGCCTGCAGAAGGATCTGCTTGCTGACCGGGAGAGACTAGGGCAGGTAAGTGGCAGCAAACCTTAACAATAGTGTGGAAGCGGATAGTAGTCACATTAAATGGTTTTATTATTTTATCGCATTCGTTTCTTCCGCGTAATGGGCACATATTTGCGTGCAATTGTTTACACTCGACAGGCAGGGCGAATTGGCAGGGCGATAAATGGCCTGCGTTGCTGCTGTAGTAATCAGTGATGATAGCAAAAAATGACACATTAAATGCACACGGGAAAAGCATTAAAGCTGTTCGAAACACTGTAGAGTGCATTTGCTTACCGGACGGTAGACAAATGTTAAATATGGTGTTAATTAAACCTTTTAAATCGGGTTCCGGTGCAACACATTTGCATGGGAACACCCTTCACAAAAGGACAAATAAAGCGCTTTGTTTTGCCTCGCGCAACCACTAACTGGCATTACGCGTTACTCTACCTGTCTGTCTGTTTGTGACACTCCTGTGGCCACACACGGGGTTGAAATTGAATAGATAAACTCCAGTTAAAGCGATCATCACGCTCGAGAGCACGCATTTACGCAGAGAGCTGCAACGAGATGTTTGCGATGCGTTGGTGGTATTTGATGCGTAGTTGATATGTTATACTTTTAGTTTTTTGTTGTATGAATTATTGTGGATGGATCGTTTATTATTCATGATTTTTATCGAATCACAAAAGCCTACTAATCTAGGAGTTTATCCATCATTGAGAAGGATTACTGTTGATCGTGATTATGATTAATTATGTTTTTTTTTTAAATTATTTTCAACGATTTCTCTAAACGATTCATTATCAAAGGATAAATTATACAAGGTTGGGTCGTTTGGTTATAAATGCTATACAGTACACAGTTTACAGTTTAAAAAAAATCGAGATAAGACGATATGTTCGTTGCACCGGTGCAGGATACTTGTAATCTGTTTTGCCGGAAACACCATATCGGAAGAAGCCTGTCACTAAGTCATTTGCGATGCTTTTATCGATGGTCTCGAAGCGGTGGTTGAGAAGGATGGGTTGGTCTTTTCGCTGTTATTGAGCAGTGGTTCACCGCACTAAAATGAGAAAATTTGATCAATCATCGGGTCTCGGGTTGATTGCGGAACCGGAGATACTTCCGTCAGATCAATCCATTTGAGCTGTTTCTCGCTCAATGCATGAAGGCGAAGTGTGTTCCAGATTTTGATATCGTTCCTGACAACTGTGGTACACAGGATTCGCGTGTGGAGCTTGCCAAAATGGTTACAACTTAACGGGATTATGTAACCGTATCTGTGTCAGCAGTGTGTAGTAAAATAGTAATTCTCACTTGTGTAAAGGGTATCCCAAGAACGAGCAATGTTTGTGGTCTAAACCATTTCCTTCACCTTCAAAGCGCTGAAAGGTACAAGATGTATGCAAAGTGATTTGTACTGCTTTCTTCCTAGACAGCTGGTAAGGATGATGTTGCTGCGTATCGTTGTTACCGTTCAACCGTTGACGATATAGGTCGGCAAGCTTCTTACCATCATCATCTCGGGGAATGCTGTTATAGCTTGCGTAACACGCTACCTAGAAGTTGTGTAAAAACGTAATACCACGCGCAAATATGTAGAACATTTAGCGTGCGTTTCGTCTTGCTGCATGCGCGTTAAACAGTGACAACATGGCGAGCGAACTGCAAAAGATGTTTCACGCGTATTATGCGATTAAGCTGCGGAAGCAGATACATTTAGCTTCCTAGCGAGAGCATTTTGTGAGCAGTTGACACACTACTGTCGGTGTGCATGTGTGTTCAACCCGTCGCTTTGCTCTGATGACAGTGGAGGTGAATTTCCTCATTCCACGGAAAAGTTTGTTTACACGGAAAGGCGGATTAATGTGATCATTTCAACACGGTGTTCGTTGGAATGCAAATGTTGATGCGTTCTAGAGGAGTTGTGACGCAATTCTCGACCTGAGAGGAAGATGAAAGTAATTAAAAATTCCCGTTACAATTGATCAGTACAAAACCCGTAGATGTAGCAATTTGGTTTTATGAACTCTAATTGCAAGTGATAATTATCGCAAGATTCATTCGTTTAGCTTCTACTTAATTAGGACATGTTTTATATTTAAAATAAATGGAGAGCTCTTTGCCGAATGTTGTTTGCCAGCGACGAGTTGTGCTATTGTAAACAAACGTTAATTTACATTAATTGACATTTCAATTCCTTACAACAATTTGCTCGTTCTGCTGGATGCTAACAGAAACATGTTTGCATTAGTATAATCAGACACTATCCATTTGCGACTTATGATAACACGTCGCCTTAGACCATCCATTACCTTAACGAAGTAATTTCCAATAATGTATGCATGAGCCCGGTACAGACACACACATCTTCGTTGCTTGGTAGTAGGTGCAAGCGACAAGCAACTGTTAAAATCTCATTTTCCGAATTCAATCAAATTAATCCGTGCCCGATGAAGCCGAGGGAGGCTGATCTGCGATGACAAGTTTAATTTGTCTGATGTGTGCTTCTGGACGTGTCTACCAGCCCGAATCTAAATGGGTAATCACTCTTGCAACAGTTAGCAAAAGCCCCGCTAATGAACAATCTCGTTGATTATTCCAATTTTATAGCACCGGTCATCAGAGGCTGTCCTGATGCTCGGCTGTACACTGTACACTGTGCGCGCGTAGCTGGAGCGTTGCGACTCACCGACAAAATGGACATGGCAGCCTCATGACAATCGAAACTCATCAACCCGATCGAACGCTAACGGGGCAGCTTTTGCCCTTTTGCTCAATGGTATTGCAATTGCTAAGGGGCGCTCTGAAATGTATAAACAAATAGCCATCATCCCATATTACAGTCTCACGTCCGATCGACGTTCAAGCATCGAGCATCATTGCCACCGGTTTGAAGGGAAGGGAGTTGATATCGGTATGTAATTATGCAAATGATATTTGTCCCAAAAGTGAGAGCCTGTGGAGGCATAAATTAGTGGTGGTGATCTCCCGAACCCGCAGAGATCGATGACACGTTTGTCACACTGTCAGCGGAACTGTGCGGTTGAAGCGAGCCGCAGTAGCAGCAGCAGCAGCAAAATGCAACGCAAAAACGGGAAAGGGATAGCTCAAACCGCAGTACACCGAAACAGTCCCAGCGGACTTTTCCTGGTCAGTATAATGGAAAATAAACCAAATCAAAACACCACAGCCCGCCCGGGCGTTACGCGTTCGATTGCCAATCGATTTGTAACGCTGGCGGTGGAGTTGACAAAACATAAAACTTGTTGCCCTGCTGGGCGGTTGTCAACCATGGGGTCACAGCGCAGCGGCGGTGTGCAGCGCGGTATTAATTCAGCTGCAATCACAACCAACCACTTTAGCGCACGGCAACACGTTCGTACATAGATAGACACGCTCTCCGTTGCGTGTAGCGTATTTACAAGCGAAAACAAATAGCGAGGCGCGTGCGAGGAAATTGATTCCAATTTCACGCATTTTGTCACGAGCCCTGGCGGTGGTAGCGCTTGTTCATGAATAAATTCGTACAGCGCCAAGCGGAGGGTTTTTTATGTTGCTCCTCTCCCTCTACCCTTTTCTACGTGCACGATGCGGGTGACGATTGTTGTTGATTTTATGACATTTATTTGATAAGGGAGAAAATTAAATCCTGCTTGGGTCGGTGGGTTCGAAAAGCGGTGAGATACATCAGGACGTCAGCGCCGCGTCAGGATTTGCCCCACACCGTGATGGATAATACATTGCTATTGCAGGGTTTTTTTTTTGTTTCCGAGAATCGAAATTACATTTCAGCGTATTATTTAGCGCGTGGGCAAACTTCTGAACGAAAGAAAAGGGATAACCCGGGCTCGTCACTTTAAGTCAACTGGCGCATGGGAGCAATCCCATCAAATGGAACACCCCACCACAGACAGTCGGCGCGTTTGGCGTCGAGTGGCACGATTCAATTTTCGATGCCAATTTTCCAGGAAAAATCACCTCAAAACCACTTGCGAGCAGTAGGGATCGAGTGCGGCTCACGGGTTGTGGTAAATGGAAATGGTGGAAAAGATTCAAATAAATCAAAATGATGAATATGATGAGTGTCGTCTCTTATCTATCTTTGGCAATGCCACTCTTCCGAGGCCTCCCAACCTGTATCTGGTGGTGGCTGGTGGTTGAGCCGTTACGCGTGTGTGTACGTAAGCCGCAACACACCGTCTCCCGGATGATGTTGGTACCACCGATGTCACCGAATTCAATCATCGTCCGCGGTAATCGCAAATGTCTTTGTGATCATCGTTTCTGGATTGCTTTTTGAGTGAGTGTGTGTGTGTATTGTTCGCAGGGCAGCAACAACAGGGACAGAAACAGACACCGGTACACAGGTGGAAGTATGTTAACCTTCTTTGACACCTTCCAATTTATTTCGTACCCGTGGCCAAACGGTTGACACCGTGCCTGCCAACCATCATTATTGCCGACGGGACCTTTGTTTGCTACCTACGGGGCCTCCCCCAAACGATACCGGGGCGTCGAAATCAAAAAGAAAACCACAGGGAGTGAACTGATTTTGCCACAAGTGTGAAGTTTTGGTGGCTCGTTAGAAGTGGAAGATGTGTGGTGGTTGCTGCTGTCTGTTAAATATCCTAGGAATTTTGGCGTCCCAGGTGAGCGGACTCCTCCTGTGTGTGTGTGAGTGTTGTGTACCGAGGAAACGCTGTCGCATGAAGATAATCGAAAGATGAATTCTGTGGTAGGCCGCTCGGTACCCGAACCACGCTTTTCCACGCTGTTGGTTTAATATGGCATAGGTGTGTGTGTGCGTACAGATGAAGCAAAAACTCTCTTCCTCATCTCGTAAGTACGGTAGGATAACTTATCATCCTACGTCTCTAGACAGCCGCATCAGCGAACGATCCCCAAGCACCATCTGTCATTGGACGGAATCGATTCAAAGCCTATGGTGGCATTAGGCACAGTGTACAGGTGTACCGAGCGTATTGGGTGACTTGCAGGGAAAGCTTTTCGTAAGGAGCTCGCACAAGAAATAATACTCATCTGCAGCAAGAAAGGCGGAAACTAGGGAATATTGAGCATTTGTTTCCGGATTTCTTCCACTGTCGTGGGCTTCTTTCACCTAGCTATGGCCTGAATCTTTACGAAATCGATCCCCAAGAGTCAAATACAATCACTGTGGAATGGGAGTATTGGGAGCATTGAACGCAGCAAAACAGATCCGGGATCTGGTGGTGAATGATTAAAGATTCTATCGAAGGTCGCATTCCCATCGAGCTATGTAGGCCACCGGGACCGCCGTGAGAGAATGCGAAGTAAATGTGCGGTGGCATTTTTGGATACGAGCACGGGCATTAATTGGATTCTCCTGTGGGAAGGCGCGCTGGGGCGAGCGGTAAAATGTGAACCATGACAAATCGATGACATTTATGCACTGATGGAAATATATTGCGCCTCCCTATTTCGTTTGTGCCGCCGTTTGTGTATTTTTTCATCAATCAAAGAAACTGTCATATCGAGAAGTTCATTTGCTTAGCTTAGCCTAGCTTAGGATTGCTTGCTCTTGTGGGTTATAATTTGCATGAAATTAAACTCGCTTGTATGCTCTTTTTTCTAAAATACCCTGCCAAAAAGCAAGAATCAACAGACATCTGGATGTTTTGTTTATCCTTTTTCATCCCTAAAAGTAAGACCTTGACAGGATTAAAGCTTGACAAGTGTAGCACTTGCCACTGTGAACCCGATTGAAGGTAAAAATGTAATTCTAAACCAAATTAAAGACTACAGGGAAATACTGGGGTTGCACGTGGTCTATGCCCGGTCCATTCACCCTGCTGGCGATGAGCTGGCAGTGGTTTAATAATTAAGCGCAAATTAAGATAATCATGACAGGCGTCCGTTTTGGGATTGTTCGCGACGGATTTGTTCGTGACGGTGGCTACGAGATAGCCGTGGTGAAGAAGGACGCGAGAGTGCGAACAAAATTAACGCCATGAAGGGATTAAATCTGTTCGCGAATAGCGAAGCTGCTCCATCTTCGATGGCAGTAAACGAGAAACGGAGACATTACGACTTTGTGTTCGCGGCCGTAAAGATCGGAACAGATGATATTTTATTTATGCTCGAGTTGGGAACGGTGGTAAACGTTTTAATTCTATACTTAAAGTAGCCATTTGCTGGAAGTCTTTGTTGCCTTTGTGATAAGAATGCTTTTATCATAATTGATTTTTTACCATATTTTTTCAAATGAATAAATTTGAAGGTTGAGTATGACTGCCACCAAATGTTTATCAACTCAAATTATAGAAATCACCAACATGTAAATCTTATGCGTAAAAAATCAATTTCTACAATCAGAAATACTTGGCAGAAATCATTCAATTTCAAAATAGAACAACGCCTGTGAGTTTAATATGATTTGTATGTTGCTATCTATTTTATGACGTTGGCTCAGTGCTAAGTATTGTCGTAAACATTGTGAGCAAGTATCGTGTTTCTTGTCAGAGATCGTATAAATTGTCGTATCGAGCCAAGCGCTAAGGACGGTGTGGTTTTAAGCTTGTGTTCATGCATCAAAAGGTTTTGTGTTTTTTGTTTTAGTTTTTTATTTAATTGTTTAAAGAGGTAACAAACTTACACATGAATGAAATTGAATGTGCTGTTCTGTTTTAATTGAACAATGATAAATATAATTTCTCACATTTCACTTGATTTCAATCACTCACATGCCATGCCTATTGACTAATTTTTGGGAGGAATATTTCAATGCGACGCAGTCAATTTTACTTACGATCAAGGCTACGATGTATTCTCTTCTTTTTTTGCTTGTCACAATCAGCAGCCATGGCTGTAGCTGATCAATAAATCTGATTTTCCTTCCTTATCCGTGCTTATCGCGTACCAAGTGGTATGGTGCGCAGTTCTTTTTTTTGCAAAATGGCTCCTAAACGCCGTCTGGCAGCAACGAAATGAACGAGCTACGAATCAGTTAACGATTTTCACTGACAGCTGATTGATGCATGATAAAGATGGGTCGTCGGCAACATATTGGGCAACGAATCATCGTGCGCCATCGTACTGGGCTGGGAGGGAAATATTGTCAATCTCGCCGCGATCGATAGAACGATAGGCCGGAGGCGACAATGCGACATCGTTTGCTGCGTCTGTGGCCGTACCTTTCGTAAGCCGTTGAACGTCTTTTAACAAAGGATGATTGTTTAAATTTTGACTCGGGACTGATTGCCCAAATGAAGCATTTAGTATTAGCGTAATGTAGACAGACTAACGGCTCGGTGCGTTTCATTTGCATTTTTAAGTTACTCGAATTAGCGTGAACAGGCGAAACGTTAGCTAGCATGCCAGCGATAATGCTGAATTATTTATCTCTACCATATCAGACTGGTGTTTGGTGCTTGCGTATTAAACAACTTCAGCGACAAGACAAGCGGTATCCCACTTGAAAACGTAAGCAATGCGAGCGTTTTTCTCTTTGCCTTTGCTTTGTCCTTTGTGTTTTTGCATACACAGACACCAGAACACAAACCATCAGCCCTGTCTTTTGCCCAAATACGTGACCAACTGCGCGCGAATGACGGCAGCTTAAGGCCTGAAAACAATGAAAACTCTGATAAGGTGAGTCGAGGGACTCCTGATATGCGTGACACACACAAAAAAAAAAAACAAGTCACGATACTCCCAAAATAACCATAAACGCGTCACTTCAAACGCTGTGGACAGCAAACAACATGCACCAAATGGGCGTTGTACGGTGAACAGTGTGGGTGGGCTGAAGGCCTACGTTACCGTGAAGGTACACAGCGGAAGCATTCAAGAGGTCTTTCACCATAAAATGAGCCATTCTTGTGACGATAGGGATGCCACGTAGGAGCCACGTGGGACAGGCGGAAAGCACACGGTGAAAGACATTCAACCGTTGGGCTGGGAAATTTGTTCCTGTCCTGGCGACAAATCTGGCCATTCCCCCTTTTTTGTGGACGTGCTTTGGTTTGGCTAAAAGAAGATACCCTTAAAATAACTGCGGTGGGATGTTAGTTCAGGGTTGTTTTTTTTTCTTGCTGACTAACTGCAGGTAAATCTTGCGGTATAAAACGGTCTATTTCGTCACAGCATCTAATGACAGGTGCCATCAAGCAAACATGTCACCCAGAGCGACCGGCCAGCAGAGCACAGAATAGAAGGTGGATGTGAAAGTAAACCATTTTCTGCCTCTACTGTCCCCACTGCTGCGCTGTTCGGGAAATGGCGGACGGCATCTGTGTAAGGTAAAATCCTCGCACATAGCGAACGAAACGGTGAAAAAAGCACCTTTCCCCCGCTCTTGCCTGCGTGTCGGAAAAATGTTTGCCAAGGGATTTGCTCATCCGCACCAGCGAGCAAAGCGTGTACAGTGCTTTGTGGCGGTATGTGGTGGGAAGCAGCAAAAAAGTGGGACGAATTCTGGACTGGCCCCACAGGCAGTGTAGAAGATTGACACCGGTGCGATGCGGTGGTAACTAATGGGTGTGGATGAAGGTAAAAAATAAACAGTAAATTAAATGGAAAGACTAAGTCAATGTGGCAAAGTTGTGTGGGGATCGTGGGCTTTTTTTTTTGAGGACCCATACCCGGGAAGATAAACACAATTAATGGCGTGTTTCTTTTCTTGTTTTTTGTTGTTGCTTTTTTGTGTGTATGAAGTAGATCTGCTCCTCGGGGTCAGTTTTGAACAAGGGTTATCAAATCCAGCGTAAGAAGATTAGACGGGTACAACGAGAGGGAGGTTTTCAATTATTTTTTCTTACTATGTTGGGATTGTTTTAAATTCTGCTCAAAGTTATGATACGATAGCGTTAAAGGCAAATGCGAATAATTATGGGATATTTTAGATGTTAATTGGGTTGCTGGTGTTGTATCATTGTGGATTATCTGTTGTACATGGTTTAATTTGGTTGCCTTACCTTAAACGACTTTGATGTTAATAATTTAATATTTAATTGCGGTAATATTTGTTGCATGTTTTGTTAATCATTTGCAATGGCCTTCTATTGTTGTTTGAATGTATTGAAGTCTATACATCGTATTTATTTTACACAGGCTTCAAATATAG
This sequence comes from Anopheles arabiensis, assembly GCF_016920715.1. Classification (NCBI taxonomy): domain Eukaryota; kingdom Metazoa; phylum Arthropoda; class Insecta; order Diptera; family Culicidae; genus Anopheles; species Anopheles arabiensis. The sequence goes on from NC_053518.1 coordinate 42,299,616, forward strand.
GCAGCTTATACATGCTATAACTTTTCAGATGAAACGATTCAGCATTCTCAATCGATTTGCTCACGTTCTGCACCACTTCCGTTAACACCAACTGTCCCGTTTGTAAACGTGACTTTTAAGTGACAGTAAAGAATTATTGATTGACACTCATCTTCAATTGTTGCTTAGACTTTTTGGGACACTCTGTACTGCATCACTGTAGAAACAGAATGATTCTTACAATGATGTTTTTTGAGCGAAATAAGAGCGAACTTTAACTTTTTAACTCACTTTTTTTTAATTGAAATCAGCCACCAGGCGCCTCCATCCGGTTCGAGGCTTTTGCATTGAATGAACCGGATGGAGGGAGATGCATTGGCTTTTCCGACGAATGAATCGCGTGTGGGGCTCGGGGAGGGAGATAAAACAATGATAATACACATTCTTTTCATCGTCGTCCTTTATGTAAAGCAACGGTTGGCAGAATGGACTAAAATAATTTTCCTTTAATAATTTTTTGCCATTATTTTATTATGGGTTTGCAAATTTTCTAAAAATCGTTAGAATGTCAAAGGTTAAAACCTTTTTACACGTTTTTTATTCGCATATCACCATTGGCAAAAATTTACGAAGCTTTAATAGAAAACTCATGAACATCTTATTGTGAGTAATATAGTGAATAGCTATGTCAAAAACAATTTACAGTATAATTTCGTACTCCTAACAAAATAATCAATATTATATTTTAGTTGTCTCCGCCAAATTGAGCAAGATAAATATATTAAAAAAAGAAAATAAAAAAAAGAAAACATCCTTGCTTTTTATCGTCATCATCACTTTGAAATGAGAATCGTAATTCACGGCTTCAAATTAATTAACTTTGTAAACATTTGAGGTTTGCACTCAACTGCATCGGTTCCATTTTTCGATTGCAATGCAATTTATTGTCGCACTTCAAGCATCATGGTGAAAGTTAATAAATTATTTTTCTTTAATTGAAATCAGCCACCTGGCGCCTCCATCCGGTTCTAGGTTTTTGCATTGAACGAGAAAAAAAAACAACATAACATAAAACACAAAATCAATCAATAAGTACCAGTGAAAAGTTTCTCAATTCGTGCATCGATACACAACCACTTGCATTCGAGAGAGCTGCTTTGTGTGCATATTGATTTGTGGTTTTATTGCATTTTCATTAGCGCTTGGGAAAACTGCCAGCAACCATACCCGTGATTCAATTGAACGCTCTGTGTACTTCGTCCGTCTGTACCGAAAAGTTGGGTTCATTATGCCTCTGGCTGCCATATGGCCAAATTTACACACCACACACGATTGTAATCTCCCAAAAAAAAGGAAGATCCGTAAAATCTGGTGGCTCGAATCGAACGAATCACTTTTTCGTGAAAAACAAAGAAAAGCAAGAAACTAGACAAGTAAAATAGGCGATCTAACGAAACGCAACAGCTTTCTCAACTTTATTTGTCGAAAGGCGGATGGGACGTGATCGAATGGAGCGGTGAACTCATCCATTTCCCACCCTGTTGGCCCTATTCTCCTTACCACACTTTTACCGAACCGTTTTTTCTCCGAACCCGAAAGTGATTTCCATGCCCGGGGGCCAATTTTCCATTTGATCGCAAGGATAATGAAATTTTGCGCTCGTGCACCAGTCGGGCCAGCGTTGGAAGGCAATACTGAAGACGATTGCTGATGGAAGCTGCGGTGGACAGGAGACGGGAGCCAAAATTGTTAGCCATTAATCAAAAATTCAAATTTATGCATTATCATGTTTGATTTGAGCTGCCATTCGTTCCACCCCCTCGGCTCCGTGGTACGGTACGGTTCGGTTCAGTTTATTCACGCCATTTACGGGTGACTTTTGAGCGAAATTGAACTGACAAAGGTTGACCGAATGAATTGATCCGGCTTGTAGTGTGAATTGAGACGTGTCCAAGGGAGCTTTACGGTTGTGGCATACTTCTATTGCGGTGTCTCCGGTACCGGTACCAATCGGTACAAAATCGATCATCATTGTGCATTTCATGGGCGTCGCTGCCTTCTTCAATTTTGCCCGTTTTTGGATTTTAGCCGGGGCGCTGTGTAAAAGAAAGGAAAAGCTTCAATCTCCCACTGCCTTCACATACGCGGGCGATTGATTTGTATGCGCACGCATCGATTGGACCGATTTTTGTATCGACACACGCAACGGAACTGATGACAGTTTGATTGGTTTTACCGTTTACTTCTCAATCTCGCAACTTTCTCCGACCCGGGCAGTTTGGGAATAGTGGCAGCGGTGTTGAAAGAGGAACAATCGTGAGAAGAAAAAAAGTTAAGCACATCCTGTCGGGCGGTATCGGGTGTCGTACGTGCCACTATCAATCAAATGGCAAGCAAGCAATGGAGCTGCAGTGGTTTTTTCTCTTTATTTCTCCTTTCACTCATTCGACGCTCCAATATCCCTCGATTATTGGCCGGAAAGGGCGAAAGGCCCTAATAGGTTTACGCTTGGCCGGTTTTGAATGGGGGCGAACCGGCACGAATGAACAATACCGATCCGCCTCGGGAAAGTGCGAGGGCTAGCACGTGTCGTTATGGTTCAAATATGGCAAAAACTCATTTCGAGAAAGGTTCAGTTAATATGATTACTGGACGATCTCGCTCATCAGCCCGACAAAACGCTTGATTGGTGATGTTGTCCTTTTTTTGTTTCTGCTTAATTGTTACACCGAATGATTATCTCTCATATAAGTGCTTTTGTTCAATGCACTTACATTGCGTCAGTTGCGTTTTGTGTCAGAAAGTCAGTTCAATTTGAACGATCTGTGATCAACTTTTATTTATTATGTTTGTTGTGAAAACTTTACCCATTCGTACGGCACTAGTTTTATGATGCAAATTCCACAGATTGCAAAAGTACGTCGTAACGCAACTGGAAAGCGACTTTCATCTCTTTTACGGTTGAAATTTTCCAATCCAATGCGACATCGGGCGCGGGTTGAAATACCACACCAGGGGAAGACTTAAAAGCTCGCCCTTTGTAAAAGGAGAGGCGAGGAGGCGTAGCTTTTGAAAGATTCATCAAATGTGAGGCGCTTTTGTAGGCAGTTATCCATTTCACCTTTTCGAGTGCTGTGTCGAGCGTATTAGCATATGCAAAATGGGACTTACACCGAAGATGTTATGGGCCCGGCCTTCGTTCAAGCTCACAATATGACGAGCTCGGCTGGGAAAGCGTCTCAACCGTTTTTGTCGTCCGACACGGCACACATTCAAGGACCGTACGTTTGCGATGGAATTACGTACCGATGTCTTCTGCCTTCGGTAAGCTTTACAAAAGGGGCTATGTTTTTTAGCCGATTTATGCTACCGTCTGCCTGTGTCGGCGTGGACACTTGTGCCGTTGCGTTGCGAAGCATATGTGTTTGATTATTCATTACCGAGTGCTATCGTTTGCATTCTATCGCATTGTAATCGGTTTTACGGTGCGCCGAAGCAAACGGGGCACGATGATGTATTTGAAATTCAAAGCAAGTGTGCAGCCACTCGGCTATACGGCGGGAGAGATTACACGCCTTTTCGGTGCCGATGAGAGTGCGCAATGTGTTTGTTTTTATCTAAATTAAATTTTCAGTACACTTGCACTTGCGTGGTAGCACGCGTGAAGAATGGTAACTTTATACAAGTTACGAAATATTTTTTACTAGAAGCATGATTAGAGTGATTACACTGTCAAAATAAAACGCAGGTGCCAGATTGATCCAATATTTGAAAAGAGCATGAAAATAGAAAGAACATCTTGGTGGTTTCCAATGTAATAAAGAAGGATATTAGGATAGATTGGAGGTGAAAGAACACAAAGAAATGTGATATATGATTACATATATCGCATTGCCAAATGAAAAACAAATTTACTTGTACCTAATATTTCATTGCACCTGACGATGAGATATGTTCATTTATGCTATTGTTTATGTTCTTGTTTTTTTTAAATGTTGAGAATAGAAGTGAATAAGTAAAATTCGAATGCAATATTAATTATTCGCAACAAAGTGTACGATTATTCTAACAACATATGAAATGCGAAACATCAGATAAATTAGCTAAATTGAAATGGAATTATTTTATCCTTCACAAAACCAAAGAAAAATAGATGTGCTTTTTTCTTCTAATTCAATACTTTCTTCCATCAATATCTGGGACTTATTTTTCCTTATTATTAATTAAACGAGTACCCTTTCTTACAAATATTACTGACTATGTTTGGAGGTTTTTACTGAACTCTGTTAAATATTTTGTATGGATTAAAGTCCGACCAACTTTAACTCGTGTCATAATGCGACCTAAAAGCGAAAACCGTAAACATGAGATCGCATGCTTCTCCATTCCCTCTGCTAAACGTTCAAGCTGCGAACAATTCCGTGGCAGATGTTAATGTCAACATGAGAAAATAATAAGCGAAAATATTCAATTTATCACCCCAACGACAACTAGTTTCGAGCGTCAATGGGCTTTGCTGACAGCCCTACCGTTGGCTGTCTATGAACTGAAGTGTCTTGTGTTTTACTGGAAGACGCCAAGCGCCGACAAAAAAAAGTTCGCTCGCGAGAATCCCCTACAATAGAAGACGAGATTTTCATGTTGGGGTGGCGTACAATATTGAGGAATGAAAAATAAAAAAAAATTGACGCCATTGTTGATGCCGTTGACGAACCACAAGATGAGAATCGGTCCCATTCCTACCCGTGCTGACGGAACGCGTGTGCTCCCACACGCACACACACACATCCTGCAGAACGGGCTAAAGTTTCCGATGGAAACGAATTGGAAAACGATGGTGGCTTGATGTTCCGTGTTGCCAACAGCGTATCCGGTTCTTTTTCGCTTTTCTCGGTCCGTTGCCACGATGATAACGATAATGGTTGATGACTTATCACATTATTTGCGCCAACAGCAATTTATTACCAGCTTCTTGGGCTGCGTTGTGTGTCGTTTTTTTTCTGCCCGTTCTCAACGTTATTTTATTACACTCGCCATTTTGTGTCCGTGTATGTGTGTGTATGTTATTTCCCTGACGAAAACGAACGCATGATTCGGTGCCAGACTGGCTGCAGGATACGGCCTATTTCCATACGACAAGCCACGTAATTATTGCGTGTCGCGAATGTGACGCACGGCACACAACAACAACAAAAAACCTCTCGCTCAAGTGGCAAGGGAATGAGAGGAATACAAAAAAATATACGCACAGCGCCTACGGGCTTCTCGGGTGTCCTTCACCACAAGCAGAGAACGTTTGCCTACGGAGCGGATGTGACAAAACGGAGCAATAGAAAAAAGACAGTGGTTCTGGTCCTACCGACCGCTCGTTTCCGTTTGACAACAGAAGCAGATCATCGCGCCCGGTATGATTAATGGCGAATAAAGATTAAATGTGGAGGGGTGGCTTTTCGCACAAGCTTTCTTTTCGTGCGATGGGGCAGGGTTTTTTCTTTTTTATGCTATTTGTTGTTGTTTTTTTGCTGTTTCTCCCTCTCTTAGCTGTGCTTTTTTCTTCCTCACACCTCCCATGTGGGAATGTAGGCTTATGCGGAGTGCGCTTTGGCGCGTGTATCCATTTTTTAATCTCAGCAGGCAGCTCCAAAGAAACCACTTAGAGGCGGTGAGTTTGAAAAAGGTAGCAGCGATCGTTTTGTCGGGTGCCATTTTTCATGGTAAGAAAGCCTTAAAGTAATAGTGTGCCAAGGGAACATCCATCAACGGTTGGCGCGTGCTACGAGGAAATTGGGGAAGGGGACGATTGTGCTAATACTGAATGTGATGTTTAGTTTTAATTTTTACGTCTCGCCTGAGTCGGGTGTGGAAAAATTTGCTATTTTTCCTCGCATAAAATGGTGCTAAAATGTAAGCGAAAATGTGAGATTAATCTTACGGGATAATCAAAGCCATCGCATTATACCGAGGCTTTATTATTGAAGACGTAGAATAATACACTTACGTTCATTTTTAATTTTGTTTCATCGTTCGATAGCCGGAACAAAGCCATTTTCTTCCATGAATTATCCTAATGAAGTGTGTTTTTTTGTTGTTGCCTGAACCATTTTCCTTTGAAATACTTCTCGCCCACAAAGTGGTGGACCATCAATTCAATTTTATTCTTCACACACCCTTAGGAACTGAACCGAGAGGCAAAACAGACGAACACGCTATCTACACTCAGCTGCTGGTAAGCAGAGTGGTCAATAAAAGTGTACCAAATTAATAAACCATCCTGCGGCTCTCGGCCAAAGCTTTTCCATTAACAACACCATTTCCCGAACACAATCTCCCTCCCCGTTATCTGGAACAGAGCCTCTAATGAACTACGAAGCAGGAATAGAAATTTATGAGCTCCCAAACGTACGCTTGTATCGGCTGTTTTGTGTGGATCCTAAATTCTGGAAAAATCTATCTGCTCGTTTTATCCCCAAATTCCCATCGCTGATAGCACCCCTGCCGCTATACGGCTCTCTAAAGTGTCCATAAATCGACCAGCTAGGGCTGACGACGGCAGGGAATAAAAGACTCTCGGACCAGAGCTCTCAATAAAACGTCATCAAAACGGAAAGATCACTTCAATTCGATCGGGACAGAGGGATTCCTGTATCGTTCAAGTGGTCCTGTTTTCGTGACCGTTGTTAGGAGTAAAACTGTAGCGTGATGACAGTGCGGCAAGCTACGTGATTGAGATTGTTAATTTTTTATCGTTCATTCATTCGTCCAGATCGGGCCGGCGGAGTTTGTACGGCAATGTTGCTCTCGTAAAGTCTCATACGCTATTAAGGCTGTGCATGCTTCTGCCGGTGGGCTTTTTTTCGGTACAAATTGCCTCTCCTTATCGATAACAGTCAATTTTATTTGCCAATTTACGGCCGTGCATCCTCTTTGGTTTGGTAATCTGATCATAACTCTCGCGAAAGGAGCCTGTTCGCTGTAACAAGCGTGAAATGTTTGTAGCTTCGCAATGTTTCCCAATGCAAAGGCCTTTAGGAAATGATTCTGTGTGAAAACTAATGCTGCAAATAATGGAATGATTATGTTTTTTATTTTTTCAAAGTTTCAAAATGTTTGAGGATTAAGACGAAAGCTTAAGATTAACTGTCTTGTTGCTCTTCCATTTGTCACTGTCATGACAGGTATTCCGCAAACTTGAAAGGAAAATATGCTCTTCTTATCTTTTTAATGAAACATAAATTCTTCGTGAACTAACCTGATCCCTTCTGCTACGAATCGGTGTTTGTTTAAATATTTTTCGTGCTGAAATAATTTAGGCTGAAAGATTGAGGCCAGTTTTGTGGATGGTTTTGTATGCAGTGTTGATATGATTTCAGCCACCAAGTGTCAAACTCCATATAAAACAACTGACATTGGCTCCATATTATTTTTTGTGCTTTGATTCCTGTTCTATTCGAACGTGGAATTTAATCTTTATTATTTCTATGTTTGCATTACAAACTCTTTTTAAATATATTTTTCATTTTATTTCAACTTTTTTTAACTATCGACCTTAAATTTCATGAATCAAATCCAATTCCATTCGAATATACAACTCATAGGCAATTGAGCTAGCTATTGCTCACTTTATACTTCCATCAATAAACACTCTTAAAACTCACACTTGAAATGTTTTCTCGTTTCCAAGAATTAAGTATTAAATCGGCTTATTGAAAATGGCTACTTTTTTATGCGCAGTGTTTTAGCCTCTATCTTTCTCCCTCTCTATTCTTCTCTTCCTCTCTCTCTCTCATTCTCAAGCAACAGAGCCTCAAGAGCTCTTCAATTCATCATGCCCTCATTGTGAAAGAGGGTGGGAAAATTTCCCGCCTCTGTCTTCTTCACTCTCGCTTTGCTTTCCTCGTTTAGCCTTCGCTACTTCATTTTCGAACCCACACTAGAAAGCGATCTCTCGGGAGCTTAAGACACAATTCCCAAAAAACCGCTCCACTGCTGTCAAAATGATGACAAAACTGTACAAACATGGTTTGGCAACGCCTAGGTCTGATCTTCGGTTATTTTTATTTCCTATGGTTTATACCGCGCCGCTCAGAGAATGGAGACGCCTGGTGGATGGAATCGCCCGGACGTTGATTTGCCTCACAGAGCCGGAGCGTGTTTCGTAGCCGGTAACTCTCAACGGCTAAATTTGTTTGTTTCGTGCTTTGCACGAATCTTTCACGCTGTACTAAATAGCAACTTGTTTTTCTTTCTTCAATTTTGATGAAAAATCCATACAGAATACCATACTGAGGGAGTTGTACTTCGTATGTCTACCGATATAGGATGCTAGTGATGATGGTAAGATTTTAGAATTTAATGCTGCATTCAAGCTCTAGTTGAAACTGGCAGTTCGACTCATGCTCGAGAGTAATGCTGCCATCAAGTGGAGTAACTTTTTAGGCAGCAAGTGAAAAGAATTACCAACAAAAAACGAGTCGCGGCTTGTGAGAGTAGTGGTGGGTGTTATTTGTGTCAGCAAATAAATAATGTATTTCCCCAAACGGTTCCTTCACGGCCTGCGAGTGAGATGAGTGAGTCAGTTGCGCAACAATTTGTAACGCCCAACTCAGCCATTCTGCGAAAGCCAGTATAGGCGATGAAATGGACTGATTGTTGTGTAATCAGAAAACTTTCACACGGACCAATATTCAGCTGTTGTTGGGGCCGCAGGATTTAACACACTTCTAGGATGCTACATTGTGCCTTTTTTATTGTACTAACCCGACCATCCATCTCTTTCTGTCTTTATCGTTGTCGTCACCATTCGACAGATGTTGCCTTCGAGCTGAGGCACGATTCGATGCACAATGCGCTTCTCTCAGTCAGAACACAAACGCCGTAAATACAGAGGCTAAGAGGGCGTGAGAAGTTTAAATAGGGAAAAGCGCGTGATTGTTAGACAATTCTCACCCAACTGGTACACGTCTCTTATCCATCCAAACCTACAATATCGTTGACGGATTGGTGTAAAGTGCTCGTCACAGTAGCGTTCGTTTTTCCCCGTTTGTTATGCACCATGGAATCGCACCAAACTTTTGCTACTGAAAATCTTTCCGAAGCGTTGCTTTTCAATTTAACTTTGTGAATAATTTTCAAACCAATAAGTTCGCTTGCGCAGAAAAAGTGCGCAATGTTGGTAGATTTAGATATTAAATTACGTTGACAATTTCACCCATTTATGAAAATGTATTGTTTTTTTTATTGACAGAAAGGATTCACAGAAACTTAAAAAAACTTATTACATTTTATACAAAAAAATTGTTTTGCAGTTTGCAGTTTTCCCCCTGTGTGGGGGATATTGATATACATTATACATTAAATATCATGTCAGCATGTAAAGTTGTACATTCTATAAATGATTTGCTAGGATATTACAATAATATTACAATTGCATTATTATGTAATATTTCTTACTTTCAAGTATTTCTTACATCCAGGATAACACCAAAAATGTCATAGTAGGTGATTGGCTTGATAAAAGTACCGAAAATCTAAACGAATGCTTTTGAAAAGTGAATCATGTTAGGGAAAATAATGTTGAAGCATTTTTTCCCCCAATGCTTTCGTGACTCAAACCGGTAGGATTTTTTATTGTACGGTCTGTTTGATTCTCAATGCTAAAAGCCGAAAAAGAAAAGGTTAAGATACACAAACCAAAGCTTTAAATTTATACCATCAAAGATTCTACCATTTCATGAGCAAACAATCATAAGTTGGTTGACTACGGCTTTGAGGCGCCTTCGCTTCGTGCGGGTCTTAAAGATGGTACCGTGAAAATGGCCATTTTCAGAGCGCAAAGCTTGCACAAGGCAACTAAAGATGCTCATTTTTAAGCCAACGATCCTCCGGCCGAACGGGAAATCTCAACCGAACCGAGTAGCGCTGCGCTTCGCCGGAAACAAACAAACGATACAAAGCGTTAAGCATAATTTCTTGGACACTCTCGGGGCGAGTACCGGCTTCGAACGACGAAATCCGTTCGACGCTCATGAGAGAATGAGAATCATGAGATACAACTGTCAAGCATTAAAAGACGTTTATATCTACGATTCAAAAATGGTTAAGTTTTGAATTTTGATTTTGGCCGTTGGTATTGGATTTCATTCGTTACATCATTATTGGATGATTTGCTATGAATTATAAGGTAGCTTTACTCACTTTCTTTAAATTTGAATTAAAGGTATTTCATTTAAGTTAAGAATTTAAGTTATTATATATATATATATATATATATATATATATATATATATATATATATATATATATATATATATATATATATATATATGGATATATATATGGATTCCGATATATTTTATGTTTTTTATATAAATTTTCAAAACTGATAAAAACTTTTTTTATTGGAAATAGATCACAAAACATTTTCAAAATGTTTCATACCTCTAAGTTCAATTCACTTCAAACATTTAAAGCAAAATTTGAAGCAAAACGTTACATTGAAAACAACATTCGTTCCAAATCCGCAGCGCAAAACCTCGCGGATTTCTCCCCATACAAACGGGAACGTTCGACCCCGGCAGGTAGAACTCATTCTTTCGCGCGCTTCTTACGGTCTCTCAATGGTACGTTATTTTAAAACTGAGCGCCAAGTGAGCGCCTTCTGACAACCGCGGCGAACGGATCTCGTCGTTCGAAGCCCATAGTCGCCCCGTCTGCCTTCACCGAATGACGGAAAACCGTTAGCAAACTAACCATCTTGAGGTCCTATTTTTTCACCACCAAAACCCTCCCGAGCTAACAAAAAGCACACCACCAACGAAGCAGAGTAGGTACCCACAAGCACGAGTTTGTGGTTTCAGAGCAAAGTAAACCGGATATGGTAGTCTATTTTTGTTCCTTTTCCACCTTTTCCTTTCAAACATGAGATAGCGTTGTCTTCGCTGTGTCTACAAAAAAGTGAGAAAAAATTGACAGAAAATGGAAACCCAAGAAAAGAAGAAATATAAAATGGTTAGTGGTAAACCGGGTTCCGTTCGCCAAACAAACTCCTGGTGTGTTTGTTGGGCTATTTTTTGGTTGTGTACCAAAGACAGAGAAATGAAAGAACATTTCCAATCTGATGGAATCGGAATGGGTGTCTCTTCTGAAAGGGACTGCAGCGATATGCCGACACATTGCCAAACGAAGTGGCAAAGGTTTGCCACCGATAAAAGGTCAAGATATTACCCGCATCATGTACGCCTTCGAATCAAAGGCCCAACCGTTGCGGGAATGAAAACAAAATTACACACTTCAACCGGAAGCAGCAGAAGTAGCACAATTTGACAAACAAGCAGTGAAAAGGTTGCTCTGGAAAGTCAAACATTTTAAAGCAAGCCAAAAACCACCACCATGGTGACATGAGTGGAATAACATCAGAAGCATTAAGTGCTACTCTTAAGCTAAATGAAATCAATGCAATGTAATCAATCAATGAAATAAGCCAGGAATAAATGAGTATTTCGAATGACGTGTTTTCTGTTTTTAAGGTATACTAATTAAATTAAATATTACTCTAAATATTAAATCAAATAAATACTCTATTTTACCCTGTCTACCCTGAAAAGTTTACCCTGTCTACCCTGATTTAATGATGGAGCCATCCAATTGCCAAAAAATCAGTTTCAAATTTCTCGGGTTTTATTATTGCAATAAAATTTCATTTCAAACCAATTATTTAATTATTTTTCAACGCGTGCGATTGCTTTCCAGAAGAAAAATGCCCTCATAAGTAAAGAAAACGATCTGCTTTAGGTACACATTACAAAACTTCTGTTGCACGAGCGAAGCTATCGCGCCTAAACACCGGGCTCATTCACCCACAACCAGCTGCCATAGCTCACATCATTGCGGAATTTGTGTGAAATAAAATAATAATAATCACAGCATAAACGGCAGCCCCACCAAAGAATAAATAAACGCAACGTTCCGATTCCAATTTCAATGGCACGGATAGCGCCCTCCTTCGCAACGCTGCAACGATTGGAACAAAACGACATCGAGAACTTTCGCATTTCCCATAATTGACCGTTTGGCACCAAATGGAGCACCATGACTGGCAGCGTACAGCGCGAGAACATTCTTTCCAAAATTTAGCACAACTAAAAAAAAAAAAGGCCCAACACAACCAACAGCGAGCGCCCGCTACACGCCAATCAGGGGGCCCACGACCGGCTTCGCGTCCTGTCATTTATCACGGAAATTGTTTACTTTGCAATTACAGTGACTTACTCCAATCAAATCAGCCTCGCGTCGATTTTCTTGCCAGTGTTATTTTTGCTGCTGTTGTTTTTGTCCGTTCGGTGCTCCAAGGTTGTGATGGAAAATCATTTTGAAAATTGTTTGCCCTAACCTGAGGTTCGGCGTGGACACGGGAACGGAGAGAAAAATGTGAAACGAGAACACTAGAGTACAAATGTCGAAGGAAGAGAGCCGTTTTCTATTCTTGTGCCGAAGCTTTCCGCCGCTGGTTGCTACACGTTTTGCGTTCTGGCGGAAAATTGACGGATTCTGCGGGCGGTATGATGGTAAACGACATTTCGCGGAAAAGCTGCGTTCGACAGACCTGTTTCAACAAGTTGACGATACGAATCACAAAACAGGCACAATGGTCAGCGTTTGTGTGGCGGAGAAGAAACATGGAAGGAAATAAATCAAATGGTACCTAAAATAACGTTTACCTAATGTCTTTTCATTCACCATTGGGCTTTTTTTCAACCAAGAAGAAACAATTACTGGTCACGCGTTCTCTTATAGCCTTAATGTTTGGATTGTTTTATTGTTAAGCCATCAGTATGGCTTGTTTAATTGTAGGATGTATTGCCTGTTTAAAATTTATTTCAATTTCCTCAAAAAAATTTGAAGAAAATTAATTGCATTAATTTTATTGAATCGAGGAATTGAATAGCTTGTACGATTATTATAATCCACAAAATAATTAAATTCCAGACATGCAAATTCGGTTAGGATTGAAAGGAAAAAGAGGATAGTACACAAAACTTCATTAGATCAGTAAGCCCTCTTTCTTTCCTTCTTTTTTGTACATCAACCATCTTTTCGAAGGAACGAAACGAACCTTAACCCAGTTTACCAGCAACGAACACCGTTTCTTAAATCTTCTCCGTCTCTCCTTTTCTTTTCCTTAATACTGACATTGTAACACCAAAATTGATTCCTTTATCGTAACTGAACCAAATGCTTGCCTTGAAAACGCTTCGATGTCGTGCGCTTTCATTCTCTCTTTCTCTCACTTTTCTTATCACTATCTGTCGCTTTCACACACTGGAAGAAAAAGGATGTTGGCCAAGGGTGTTTTCGAAGGTGCGATAGTGCTCAAGAAAAATCACTCAACCTTGTACGCATTGAAAGGAAGGATAGAAAAAAACTGTTGTCAGAAGATATGTTGCAACCAGGGTAAAAATGGGTAGCAAGAAAAAAAACATAATAATGTCGGATAGCAGGATCATGAAAAAAATGGTCTCACCCTGACCTCATCTCATTTGCTGCATTATAAGGCGAGCGGGGGCAAAAACGAAAACATGCAAAAAGGGGAAAATAAATGTCCCTTTTGAATATAACTTGCGGCGGGAGCAGTTTTGTACGTTCGAAATATTTCCTACTCAAGAGCCGAACTGTAAGTCCTAAAAGGAGTCATTTTTTTCATCACCGATAACCAAAGCCCCTCGCCACAAAAAAGACTCCTTCTCATGGCACAATTGAGATGCCGAATGTCGCACTGGTACGAGGAAAAATTTTGCTAATAGATTCCATCTCCCCGGGGGCGAGATTAATGGGCACGGAAAAGCGATGCCATAGGTGATGCGATTTGTTTCTTGGGCTCTCCCGATGGTCGGTTTTTGGTTTTGTTCGGTACCAACAAGATTAATGCATCTTATCGAGTGCGGTGCTGACCTTCGATGTCATTGCGTGAAACTGTTTTCTCTCACCTTCGTTGACGCATTGCGGGAATTGAATTATCCAGCCGTGAAATGGATTTATGGGTGTGGCAAGTAGCAACAGATTGAAGTTTTGTTAAACCGGGCGTTTATTTAGCATGTACATTTAACACCCTAGAACTGTAAAGTTAACTTTAACTTTTATTACTGGTACACGGTTTTTTCATTTAATTTCTTCAGTTATGTTTATTCGATTAATTTTTACTGAATAAATATTTGCTTCAGTAAGAAATTTCAATTTGCCTTGGTATAAAAGGCATACAACGTTATGTTAAGGGTTTCTCAAAACACGAAGGATTCCCATTGTTTGCACAAATCCTTTCCCCAAACACATTCTTGACGCATCTAACACTCTCCCCGTTGCCACCACAACGAAGTGTGTGGCGTGTAATCTACCAATTCGAACCACAAAAGAGCTGACCCTCAAAGCTCAAAAGGGTTCCATGGATCCAATTTTTCGCCCTTGAATAAGCATCACCATGTCCCTCCATCGCTACCGACTCACCCCCGAAGGGGTACAACCAGCCGGCACCGGTGCAATAAAGTCATTATCGTTCGGCTAGTGCCATAAATAATTGGACCCACCCAGGCAGGGGCCTCGTGCAAAGCATAGAATCTACCGGACTTGATGGGCTCCCTCAACATAGCTACAATAAAAGAGGCCCAAAATCCCGATTTGTGGTTGGCTGTGCGGCTCAATCTTGATGAATCTATCCCGTCCCGCAAGCACAGACACACATACTGCACATACGCACTCACTGGGAAGGATCGAAGAGATGCGGAGAAAATTACTTCCCGATCAATTGCCTTTGACCCGGACAATGGGTTTTAGGGATCAATGCAGCCGCTAAGGATAGCTGGTTTGCTATAGGTCATTCACACCATACGTTTGGTAAGAAAGTGTGCAAAGAGCTGGTAGGGATAGTAAGACATGTTCATCAATCGGGACGGTTCAGTTCCTTGCGGATCGACGTCTTTTCCAGGAAATGGGAATTTACCTATTCTAGCCTGTTGGAGGCTAAGATGAATTAATTTTACCTTGTGTGGTGAAACAGGGGGAAAAGGATAAAGAATAGGATAGGGTAGAAAGGAGGATGGTTATGTAGAGCATCTGCCAGGGAACACTACGGTATGGAATATTTATGGTCCATTTTAGCTGTGGCTCCATTGTGTAGTAAAATGTGTTCATAGCAGATTGTTTGTGGATTCGTGCCTGGAAGTTCGTTCACAAAAAGGTTGAGGCAATCTTACGAAATAAGCTATCAGGTTTTAACATCGTGATTTGTTTTTTAGATATCTGTTATGTATTTAGTTAAAAAAATGGCAAAAAATGACAATTAATTACTTCTCAAATTAGGAATAAAAGGTGGTGCAGCGAACAAGGCATTTCTTGATTCTATTTTTGTTCTAAGTTTTGTATCTCTTCTTGTGTGTCACTACCAGTGCTGCAAAATGTCATGAGAATTACGTGATAATCACCACCGAAAACAATAAACTTATCCGTGGTATTTTGATGTTTATTTCTGATACTCAATGAAAGCGCGTCATGACATACCGAATGCTTGAGTTCAAAGCGCTTAATGCCTAATGAGTTCAAAGCTAATGCCGGCCCAAGCATAATCATGACTTTTTCTGGCTGTGAACAGTACACTGTTTCAGTCATCAACACTCATGACTCATGAAACAAAGCTCAAATCAGCTCACGTACACAACTGAGATGATCAAAGATGAGACTCAAACAGTTGGAGGACCAATCCCATGGTTGGTGACATTTTGTTAAGCACCCATCTCTTGGTCACTCATTTGGTCACGACCTTCTTGGACTATATTTAGCTTGTGGTCCCAAGGAACAAAATGAGCATGCTTTATCGCTCTGTCACCTTTGATGGTCTGTCATGTCAAACAGAGCAAGAAATCATGCTGATTTTGTTGCTGGGGACCACTTGCATGCTTCACATATCTCTCATGACTATCGTGATGTTCCCCGACAGAAAATGTCATGTCCAAGTGATTGACCAAGAGTTGGTTGCACACAATGTAACCAAGCATGTGATGGTAGCGACTACTGGTTGTCTCACCTCACCTCTAAGCATAACAGTTAAGTTCGTGACGCTGATATTATTTTGTTTCAGTCGGATTTTTTTATGTCAGTAACATTTTACAGAACTGGTCACATTAAAAAAAAGTCATGATAAAGTGACTGACCTATTGTTAGTTGCTAAAACGTCGCCAAGCATGTATTGGTCACACCAACTCATTGAACATCGCCTCTGATTATCACAATTGAGTACCTGACGCTGACATGGATTTTGTTTCAGCCAGAATTGTGTACGAAATTGACATTTTAAAGCACTGGTTACTACAGCTAAAGTACCATTAGTAAAATACCAATCCAGACGTAGGATTGCCGTACTTTTATTTCAACCAGCTAGATCAGCTTTAGTCACATTGATTTGTAAATTATATTTCTCGGGAGGGCATTTTATGTATCATTCCCCCGATCAAGTGACAGCTCACTTCTCTTCGAACTGTCTCGCTCCTTTTCTCGTTACTCATGTACGTGCAAGTGCTTTCAACAGTCGTAAATTTTGCTCTTCCGAAGCAAACATTCTTCTTACTTCGTACCCTACGTTCCCGGCCAACTTTTAACGCTTCATCGCTTTGCAAGCGTTTTAAGTTTCCATCCAAACGATAATAAAATTGCAGTCTCGACAGGGGACTTCCGTGCTGGCTAGACAGCATAAATACTCCCATTGTTGGGCCGTGGTTTTGAAATGCAAATTTTGATTCAACTGCGCCCCCTGTGCGTTCCATGAGCCAATGTAATGGACAATGTTTTACATCCGACAATGCCAATGTTGCCAAAAGTTGCAAAAATCGATCGTACCAGCGCTCTCGAAGATGGTTCATAAATTTTGTACCGGTGCTTGCCCTTCTTCACCTTGAATTGCTAGCGAATCTTTTTGTTTTTTTTCTTCTTTTTGTTGTTGTTACAAGAAGCCGGAACCGAACCATCCAGTACGTTTGGAGCCCGTATGAGTGTGAGATTTATGCATTATGAATCTGAAATAATTTACCACTCGGGACCGGGTTTCTCGATCGTTTCCTTTCACCGGTGTGTGATGTTGCCCGGTTTAACGATGCTACGAAAGAAGCTACGCACCATTTTCTTACTACACCAAACTAAGAACCAAAGATGAAGTTTATTCTTCGCTGCAGCAGACAGCTTGGTGTGGTAGGGGTAGCTAGAAAGCTACCACCAAAGATGCTGGCAAGGGTACTGTGCTGAAAACTAAATCCCAAAGTAATTGGTGTGAAGATAGCCCATCCAGTGAAGAAATTTCCTCAGCCGAAGGAACACACACTTTGATGGATGAAAGAAGGATGGACGACGTGAAGGGTAGCCCCCGCGTGGGTAGATGAATCGGCGAAGAAACATCAAATTCACTCGCATAAATCCTGCTAATTGAAACAAACTATTACGCTCTTATCCCTTTTCATCCGGGCGATAATGAAGCTTCGAACATCCTCGTTAAGTGTACGGGATTAACATGAAACAGCGTCGGCCGGACTTGTGTGTTCTACACCCCTCACGAGGATACAGTAAATGAGTGGAATAAATGAGATTTTCAAAGTTCACAGAGGAAGAGTAAACTGCTAATGGATTCGATTGCACTGGCAAATGGGTTTACCGTGCAAAATGTGTTGGTTAATTAAAATACTGCACAACAAGTGTGGCTGATTATAGTACGCTTTTACGGGGCTGGAGGTCAGATTGTATGGTACCATTCAACACCTTTTTATGTTTCCCATTTTATTTTTCATGGTGTTACTTTTTACTGTAGTATAATTTTATTGTTGTATAATCGCAAAAACGGTGTGCATTTGACAGAATAATTTAAATGTATGCTGACCTTTGTTATTCTTTCATAAAAAAAGTTTCTTGATGGTCAGAATGAATTTTTAATCAAAATTGATGAATTAAAGACACTTTGCAATGATTTAATTAAACCAAACCCTCAATATTTTAGTTCTGAGCGGCCGTAAGAACTACCAGATGGTCTAGACATTCCAGCTCTTGCTAGGTTTGACGGTTTCGATTCTCATTAGTTACGCCAATAAAAAGAAACAAACAATGGTCGCAATCTTATGTAATACTAGCTGGCCCGTAAAACTTAGTTATTTCCAAAAAACTAAAATATTCCATCTTTGCTATGTCACTTGGGATAATTGTATCCTTACAGTATCCGATTTTCAAGTGTAAACAATCCGACACCTTACCTTGTTCCGGCACCGTGTCAAAGTGCTGTATACAACAAAAATCCTGCTCTTTGTATAGCAATTATAAAATTGCAATTAAATTAATTTCAGTGTAACATTTGTACATATTTTAAGTCTTAAAACCTATTCTCATACCACCATAAGGTGTGTGCGAAGTTTCATTAAAAATGATTCAGCCGTTTTATAGGTTGCTGGCAACAAACACCGTGCCACGATTTTTTTATATATATATAGAGATTAAATTCAAAATCAGCCGGTCTCGTAGTACAGTCGTCAACTCGTATACAACTTAACAACATGCCCGTCATGGGTTCAATCCCCAAATAGACCGAGCCGCCATACGTAGGACTGACTATCCTGCTATGGGGGGAATCAATTAGTCACTGAAAGCTAAACCCACAAGTGGGTACAGGCAGGCCTTGACCGACATCGGTTGTTGAGCCAAAGAAGAAGATAGAGATTAAATTAATATTTTTTACACAACTCATTCCAAACATCAGGATTTTGGAGAATATGTCTCTCTCTCTCTCTCTCTCTCTCTCTCTCTCTCTCTCTCTCTCTCTCTCTCTCTCTCTCTCTCTCTCTCTCGATCTCCCTCTCTCTCTATCTCTTGTTATCCTGCTCACGAGAATATGTACTACAATGAAATATCTCTAAGATGCAGCCTCTTCAAGATGAATTGTTTCTTTAAGATGAACATTTTGAACATAGTAAATACATTTTATGTCTCTTCAAAATTAATGTCTCTCTTAGGCGAATATCCTTCAAGCTGCATATGCGATTTGGCAGCCGAAATGCTCTCAGATTAATTTTTGGGTGGTAGTTCACAAAAATATTGGTCAGGATGCCATGTTTTTCCCGTGGTTTCTTGGATACTTCATAGCAGCATCTTTATTAGTTTTCCTTAACATGAATATCTCTCTAAGCTAAAGGTCCCTTTAAGATTCATCTTAAAAATCATAGATTTCACTGTATGTTAAAACACAATACTTCATAGTAGTTGTTGCTATCTACAAGCAATTTACAAAGAGAACTCATAACTATTAACCCAGAGAGTCAGCACTGACTTTAAGGCTAAAGTAAATCAAAAGTAAGCGAAAAAGAAGCGATACAGAAAAATGAGAAAAGGGAAACTTTAAAACCATATTTGGAAATAATAACTAATTCAGGATAGCAGGTCATCTTCTTTACATTGCAGTCGAAATTCACATGTCCGTTAGCATTTTTTTTTAATCAACTACAACTTAATGTTAGAGTTGGTACTTGGCAGAACTGACTTTCTACCAGGTCAGGTGAACCAATTCAGATAGCATTAGCATCAGCCAACCGCGAATCACATTTCATGTTTAATTCAATCCCCGGCATACCAAACCTTACAACAAACCGGCATGTAAATTACGAATTCCACCAGCAACCAGCAACAGTTGTATGCAATGGTGGAAAACACTTTTAACTTTGCACAAAACACAGATGTGCGCTGCTACACTACCATTCGCAACTCGCCAGAATGCCGTTAGGGCTAAAATCACACCACAAAAACGAGTGCGGTACGATTTGTCCGAAGCACACGCGCAACACCGCCGTTTAAAGTACTTGCTGCTCGAAAATTCCTGCCGATTTTTCTTTGCTTTGGATAGTCCTCACTCCAACTTTACACGCTTCCTGCCCTTTTCTCTCGCGCACAAGGTTTGCTACAGTTGGTTTCGATTGATGCGATAGAAGTTACAACGTTTGCGTCGTTGATTTGCCGTTTCGCTTGTGTCACGGTCACCTTTCACATTCCCGGAACGCGGTGGAACTGGCAAACAACAAATGGAAGATAACGAATTTCCTTTCCCGCGTTTCAGCTCACGGCGAAGTAGAAAGTTGTGTTCCGGCAGTGCTGGAATTATGGTGTTTCTTTCGTTTGAAATTGTCCTTCACTGGTTGACATGAAGAAAATTTCAATTTGTCTTCATCGCCGTCATCGTTTCTGGTGCGCGCTGGCTGGTAAAAGGGGAGGAAGAAACTTTTGCTTTTTGCGAGCGAAGCGACACAAGAAAATACACCAACTACAGGAAGGAAGGCACAGAGGAAACTTTCTATCCCCGTGGTGGGTGTGAAATTACTAGTTTCATCACAAGCTTCTCACGCTCGTGTCTTGTTGTTTGCTTGATCAAACAAATTGAAACATTCCGATTGCAGTAACGCTTGGCTGTGACTTAAAAATGGATATTTTCCAGTTTATTTGTTTTCTAGTTTCGAAATGATCGTTGTTGTTGTTTATCGGATGAAACTGCAAATATCTTCGATATTATTGAAACATCGGTTATGAAGTATTAAAAATAGAGAATCACATATTGTTATCATTAAAATTTTAATCATGTATAGACACATATTTTCTATTTATAGTTGTTTGCTAAAGTAACATCAATTTACAAAGCTTTATTTCTTTAAACTAAACTACAATCTTAAAGGAAACATGGGAAATCGCTTTACATTCTTTCGTTCAACTGATTTTTAATTATTGCAAAAAGTACCATCTCGCACTCACTTTGTAACCCAGCTCCAGATGGCATGTCCGCTTTCCCGCCACCGTTGCATCTTACGCTAAATGCGCTTTTGTCACACAAGCTGCACAGTTTCTCGTCGCTCCCGGCACAGCGTGAAACGTTCGGCAAAACTTTTCTACAGACAAAGAAATCCCACACCACCAAAACACAGAACGCATGAAAGAGATTTAATCAATTAAATCATTTCATTCCTTTCGCGAGAAAGTTTCCCTCGCTAGCTCTTTCTAGGAAGGCTTTTCATTTCGTGTTTGCCTTTCTTCTCTCGCTCTGACACAAACTTTGTCCTATGTGCTGTTCTGCTACAACACACTGATTAAGATAAATAAAAAAAATCTCTTAAAACAGAAAAATACAACAGCATCCAACTCACCGCACTCGCAGGGTAGTCGCGCTTACCTACCGCACTACTTGCTTTAATCTTGCAAATTTTGTCTTTTTATTAAGGGACTTTTTAAAAGCACTCTCCTTTGTCTCGCGCAAACTCAATCTTCCCGCGCGTTTTGCGGTGCGCTTCACCACTGCAGCGCGCTGCGTCGGGAGTGTGTAAAAGTTACCCTTAATTAATGCGCATCCCTGCACTGCAAGACTCATTTGACGCGACCGCAAAAACATTGACGCGTAGTCTTGGTGTGTGTGAGGCAACCTTTCCTTCCGAGTACTTTAACTGACCTAGAAACCGGTTCCTCTCGGGTTGCGAAACTTCTTACTCAAACTCTTGAGGCTGATAATTTGGGAAAATTGATAGGCCTTTCTCTGGAAAGTGGAACCAATGGCGTACTGGTTATCCGTTTATTTAGGATATCGAGCATTCGGATCCATCGATTAATTAGGGTATGATAATTAGATGCTTTAATGTTTAGACAGTATTGCCTGATGGGTAATAATTGAAATTAAAGCTAAATTACGAAACCCTTATTTTGATTGCGCAAGTGTGGTGAGATTTTTGCTATACATAAAAACTGCACTGTTTCTTTTAACTTATTTGTATTTGTAGTTTGTTTAAAAAATGTGAAATAATATGAATAGCACCAAATTACAAAGGTCGATGTCGTTTAAACATCGACAATATGTTTCTCTAATACTTGTTACATCTGACAATCGTATTAAATCCCCATGGCAGTGCTGTTTTTATTGCCTTTTATTAGACAATTCTAAATAAAGCTAACTTTATATAATACACTTTAGTAGCGTACACCAAATAACAAACAACATTAAACAGGTTCGTTATGAAATTCTTCTTCCTGTTTTGTGTATTTATGAAGCGCTACATTGTATTCTGACTGAATGATACATGGTAATTAGAAACTTGAAATGTAGTCCATCCATCAAAAACGCCCGCCCATTCACCCATTCACCCATGCACAGCAAGGAGGAAAAAGATCAAATGCAACTAGTTCGGATGAAGTTGTTTGTTAGCTAAACACTCAATCGCAAAGTAATAGGAGTTGTTTCCTTTTTTGTGTGCAAATTTTACCCACTTCTCCTCCCCCGTGTGCTTTGTTGGGTGTGTTGGGGGTTCGACGAAGGCATGTTGTCAAATTACCCTAATCAATTTCCGTACCATCGCTGTATTCATTCACACCCACACACACGCACCATCTATTACATGGCGGTATCGATTAGCCTTTTTTTGCCTCGTGTGCAAATACTTTCCGTTGATGATGATGGTTTGCATCATTTTCGTTCAGCTGGATGCTTTCAAGCAGTGCTTTAAACAACCAGCAGTACTGTTGAACAAACTTCCGGAAGTTGTTAATTCACTTTTATTGCTCACTTTGGCACGTCAAGCTCTGCGCCAGTTTGGGTCGATTGTTTACCCATTTCAAAAAACATAAAAACCACAGCCTCGCTTCGGCGAGTTGGTTGTTGTTTTTTTCCTTCTTTTTCCGCTCTGCCGTCATTCTAATCACCGAACCTAGACTCGAGTACCGGTTGGAGCAACGGAAAACTTCTAGCTAATTGAAATGAGCACACCGAACTTTGCACCATCCTCAAGCAGTGCGTGTGCTGTGTTTTGTGCGTTTCATTTTATCTAAAAACGGGCCAAGAGGCGGGCATAAATTTTCCAAGTGTCTATACATTTTATCATCCATCAGACGTTTGGAAGCAGCACTGGAGGAAGCAAAGGGAATTTCCGCCAAGGGGTCGCCAGTGAGCGCATCGATCCGCAAACCCGGCCCTTGGGAGATTTCACGTGCCCCGGCTGGTGTGGTAATTTTTTTGTATCCTCTCTATCAATTTTGTAGGCTCGTGCGATAGGGTGCTCTAGCCCTGTCTCATCCCCTTGGGGATCACAATTCTTCACTGCGACAGTGACTTCATTGTTTCGTTCTTAAGCTCCCCGGCGACAGTTTGGGGCCAGCTGCAACGGGGCCGTTGCGAAAAATCAGGGTCGCGCGCGTATCGTTGCGGTGTTTTTTCGATATCAGCATAATTTTTATTCTTGCTGCGTCTCGTCAGTTTTCTTTTTTGTTTTACCTTCTGCCGGTGGTGGGTTTGGCGCTGGTTGTGGTCCAAATTGATAGATGTAATAAAAACGGGTAGCGTATTGACGTATAAAAATTGGATTTTTGCGCACTATAGGTGCTGAAGGGCTGTTTAGAAATTTTGTTTTAGTGCGTTAACGATGTGTATGATAAAAACAACAAATCTGTTTTGTTTGCGTATGTTTCGCGAATTTTCATCAAATGTATGCACACATTAACAAAACTCAAATCAAACATTCCCTGTCTCATCTGTCTGACCAGCTAGCTTCATTTCATCAATTTATAAGAAACGTTCATATTCTAATTTATTTGCAAAAAGTATGGATCATTTGAGAAGATTTCTTTCTCATATATAAGCATAAAAATCTTGCTTTTTTATTATAGGAATACCTTTCCTTGCGAGAGAAAAACCCACAAGTGTTTTTATTATGTACTTAATGAATATGTATCGAATGTAAATTGAGACACGTTCTTGTCTTGTTAAGAAAACCTCCGATTTATCGATCGCTTTGACAAAGAAAAAATAGATCTCATTTTTAAACAACAGACCGCGTAACGGAAGACTTCATTGGAAAACAATTAATAAACCTCCCTCCAATGTGCCTCCTATTTTGCCATGATTCATCGGTAAAACTTTTCCATTATCGATCAAAACCCAACATCTCAGGTGGAACGGGAAGGAACTTGTTTCTGCTGTGCTATCTCGGGTCTGTCGCTGCGCCAAATCCTGATCATGCTCAGCCTTCGCTCCTTCTAGTCTGCAGGGTTTTGCAAAACACAATGCCAGCAAAGAAAAAAAAACAATCCTTATTTGCCCAACATGCTGAGGAACAAAGGAAATCAAAACAAAAAGTAACGATACACTCCGAACATTCACCCTTTCCATCGAGTACAGTCCGGGATTTCCTTTGGTCGCCGGGCTCTTATAGCTTACTAACATCCCATCTGAATGCCCAACGCACCGATACGATCGAACCAACGAAAACTCTGATGCCTTGGCAGACCGGAATAGATCGCATAGAATTAGAAGCTGGACAACCGGCTCGCTCTACCTGGTACCTTTGAAGGATCGCCCTTCCGCACACTCCTAAACCACACCCTAAAAGCACAATTCCCAACGGGAAAGGGATTCGAGTTTTTCCGGTTGTACCAGTTTTCCACATCATTCATTTGAGTCATAGATAAACTTTCCACCATGGCTGCTGCTTACCACCGTGTTACCCTCTCATCCATTTCTTCTACGATTTCGGATAGTAGCTTGGTTTCTGTAAAAGTTGGTCCCTTTTTTTTCTTCCGTTGGACACCGTGATGGCGATAAGTAGGCTTAGTATGTGGTAGGCTTAGCCTTCGTGACCCACTCCACGCACACCAGGAGACAGAGAGAGAGAGAGAGAGAGAGAGTGAGAGAGTGAGAAAAGGGTTGGTCGTTTTTCGGGGTCCACGGCTACGGTCCAGCCGGTAAAAGTTGGAGGAAAGTTTCACACACACATTCGTTCCACTCACTTTGCTCTGCACACGTACGTCCGGATGGGAGCAAAAAGAATGTATTTCGAATGGGAACATCACACGAAAAATATCTCAATGTCATGCATGCAAAATCATAGTGAAGTGAAAACTGGGCAAAGTTTGATATTGCCTACCATCTCGCATAGATTATATCGCATAGACCATCTCGCATAGATGATACGCTTTTTGCAAAAAATCCTAAATAAAATATCTATATATCTTATATCTTAAATAAAATATCTAAATATAAAACTTATTATGATTAAATTTATGCGTTAATAATACATCTAAACCCCCAGAATATCTACTCACATAAAATATCAATTTTTTTGTACTCTGTTGCAGTGATCTAATAATTTCAATGATTTTAAATGTGTAACACATTTGTACTCAAAGGTTTTTTATGTTCTATATTTTCAAAACAGACCATTGTTTTTGTCTTATATAAAGAGCGAATCTATTGACATTCAAATTAATCGGCTTACAGAGACACATGGGCGGACTATAAAACCAGACATCATCGTAAAATCACTGTATATTTATTTCTTCAGTATGACAATTCCACCGGTTGCGATTGTAGAGCATGCAATAAAGTGAAACATTTAATTTGTTTGGTGCGTTTTTATTGCATGCGTACAAGTGCGAACCATATGGTATGATATTATTGCATATCGCTACTGTTGAACACGTGTATGGTAGAAGATAGAGTTGATATTTAATGCATACTATTTTTAAAAATTCCAAATACGTTAAGAACAATCCACTACAAATTGTATATTTGATATTGAGAGAGTGAATTCTGCTACTATTTTGAATTTATTTGATTATTTGTTATTGTCGGAATAACTGCTTTATGCTGTAAGATAATGATGATACACAGTTTTGTTATTGGTTGTTTATCTATAGATTTGTATGATATGATGTATTCAACACAATATTTTACTGCAAAAACCAATGAAAAGAACACGAAGAGTCAATATTAGTAAATAACGTATTTAAGATTATATATGCTATACTATTTTATGTAGCATTAGGTTACAAAATAATTAACAAAAAGATTTGCTTTGGCATTCATTATCTGCCTTCCTACATTTTTGTATGAATTTTGCATAAACAAAAACCCATCGTCGCTCTATGCCGTCCCATATTTTCACTTTGTAAAGATGAATAATCTTCATCAAACTTGCTTACTTCATCACCTTCCACATCTACCATATCATTGACCGTTTGAACCTTTTCAAAGAAAATGAACTCACCCTTGACAATGCACGAAATACCAGTACCAATGCAGAATGTAACCAACCGAAACCTTTCAATTTGTATCGTCATTCAATCTTCCCTGCCCGACAATCTCTTCTCCCGTTTCAATCACATTTTTTTGTGTTCACTTCACATGAACGATGTATTGAAGTGTTTCATGTCAATCCGGTCACTCTGCCCGGACGGCTAGACGGCCGGGGTGCGGTGAAACATTTCAACATCTGCAAAGTTAACATTCCTTGTCTGAATGGTCAGCTTCAACCCCGTTGGGGGATAAAATGGTAGACCGGCAGGGTACTGAACAAGATTCAACACGATATGAAGCCAAGATACACACGGCGTTTGCTTCTCTCGTTTGGCTTGAAAACGGGGCAAAAGCCACCCCGGTTTGAAACCTCGTTCCGCCCGGTTGGACTGGGACATATTTAATAAAGTTTTTAATAAGATTTTAGACCAACAACTGGTTGGGATCAAGCTTAGGACGGGTGGCGCTGGCGCAGCTGGTACAGGCTTTTGCGTTGATTCAGAAATATCTACCTCGATAGCAACTGCAAAACGTATCGTAGCGGTATGGTGAATGTATTTAAAATTCATATTTTATTCGTTCTCTTCCATTTTACCGTCGGGGAGTTGTGAGAGGAGGTTACGTTACACGCTGCCGGGTTCACGGATTAAATAAGACACTGAGAAGAAACTTAAGCGTATGTTAGCGCTGGCAGTGAAATACGGTAAAAGCGAATGAAGCATTCGCTTACTTAACGTACTTTCTACCACATCATTCCTTTTTCCGCATGCATTAATATAAATCGAGTAAGGCCAAGAGCAATTGTATGTCGTATTGAGACCGTTACTCTGTAGAGTAAGACGGTTATGAGGCAGCTGCATTCGCTGACGACAACTTTGTGCTATTCTATCCAATTTTGGGGTGGATTTATCTAATGAGTCTCAATCCCTGAAGCTTTTTTCAACCTTCTAACACGATTACATCTACGACCCTACCAAAGACTTCACCGATGTGTCGATGATTTAACTAATCGATGTCCACCGGCACTCAGTGGCGACCAAATTCAAAATAAGACAAAACTTGATGTAAGAAAAAGGACCAGTAAACTCCAATTCAAAAGAATAATCCACCTAATTCAGTTTGCCAATTCTTGTCTTCCGGCGATTCATGTTTCCTCAGCCGTCCATTACCCCGGATGACTAAGCTTTCCTTCCCATCACCACCTCGTTCTCGTCCCACCCGATGTTATGTGCGAAAGTTGACCGTTGGAATTTTCTCAAAACCTTCCATAAATTGATCTCATTCTCACACGGTGGTTGCTTTTTCGGACGCACCATAAGGATACATATTTAGATACATTCAAAAGCACGAGAAGTAAAACATACAAAAGTTTAACGCAACGGTCGCAAGGGGAAATGCGGGAACTGGCCGCATCCCGCAAGAAAATGGTGAAACTTTTCCCTCGTTTATTGAGAAGTAATGCGCCCAAAGGTTGCTCTATTTTACACAGCCAGAAGGCAGGCAAAAGGAAAAACCGTTTCACAGACGCTTCTGTCGTACTGTATAAAAAAGTGGTACACCAAGGAAAAGATGGTGATGGAATAAAACGACTTTTGGAATCATCTCTCTGGATATGATGGAATTTTTTCATGTTTGTTCGTTTCGCTTCATATGCACATACACACACACACTTTTCGGTGTTCTGTCTGTGGAGTGTTGACGGAAGGGCGGTGGTAAAAAGGATCAAAGTACAGTGCTGCTGCTTTCATTCCCTTTTTTGCGATGGGGGAGCTTTTTTGAAGCATTATGGTTGCAATTTATGCTAGCTTATATTGGAAGACTTTAACTTTTTATTTCAATTGGACAGTGGCTGTGCCCGCCCAGCTCGTACAGGAACGATCTTACCAAGAACGCGAGAGGACGTTGAACCTTTACCGACGCTGTGAAAATGTGCTGTAATCTACAAAATTATTCAATTAAATTTCACGAGAACCTCACGACCTACGGGAACAAGCTTTCCCACGCTTAGTTGGCATGTGTTTCTGGGGTGAACTGAACCAGATGCTTCTGATGCCAGGGAGCAATGGTTTTGTCTGGTAAAAGAGTAAGGGCAATGTCTTATAGTTTATTTGTCGGGTGCATGATGTTCTGGTTCAAGTGGTTAAGGTAAATGTGCTTAGCGTTCTCTTTTCGCTATGACTTGTGTGAAATAATTGTCGTTTCTTTTGTAATTTTAGTAATTGTAATTCGGTTTAAAAATTTGACAGGATGGAACCCAAAAACATATGCGAAATGGACAAGATCCTGGTCATATGGCAGAAAGAGCTATAAAAACGCTGATCATTTTCCTAGTTACCATAGTTTAGGTAATTAGTTTGTCTTTATTTTTTGTTTTTATACAATGTTATGCTCTGTTCTAGCCACTGTCGTTTGTCTTTACGCTATGTTTCAGTTACTGTAGTTATGGTTAATAAATTAGCAGCTAAAGTTTTAGTCTTTATAAATTTTACTGACCCAGTACTAATGCCAATCATATCCTTGTTTATTTCGCAGTCGCAGACAATATTCCGAACAATCAGAAGCGACTTTTTATTGAAAATATGGTTAGAATAAGTCGTGACTATCATGACTATCTTTGTTTCTGTTCCCCTGGTAATTCTAGCATTAGGTCACATGCCAATCACTGTCTTTGTTCAAGACAAGTTCCTTTACCAGGTAGCATAAACATAAGTTACGACTTTAAAAATCGTAATTTTAAACATCCTTTTTACCTATCATTTTTCCTGTTGATTAAATTTGATTTAATAAAAAAAATAACCTCCACTCAAATCATTGCTCGTGATCGCTCAATTCCAATGCGCAAGTATATTTTAACTATCTGCTATGTTGAAATGTAATTCGGTTAGTGTGTCGAAAACCCTTCCACCGACAGACTGAATCAGTCAACGCACATTTACAGCTACAGGCTGGACTGGTTTGGTAGGTTTTGCAAACCCGTCTTTCTAAGAAGCACCTAATTAAGCACCCTTTCGTGTAGAATACGCCTACGCGCCAGTATGTCTGCGATTGACAAGAAAGCTTCTCGAAAGCTTACGCCGCTTAACCAAACTTCGACGAACAGGCGGCAGCATGCATTCATAAGAATCCCTTCTTTTTTATTTCGTTCTCCTTTTCTTTCGCTCCCATAGAATCAGGTACCTCTCTTCAAGACGCGCGTGAAGCGTGAAAAGTGAAGTGACGTAATCTGTGCGGTAATCAGTGTTGGGAAGCCTGATTAGTGCCAGGGATCTCAGTAAATGAGGTGGTAGGCAAAATCGTTCACTGTTACTTGGCACCGGTGGAAAAACTCTCACACGAACATTTGCTGCGAAGAAAATCATTCACAAAACGCCGCAAACAGATTGGCAAAGCAAAACAGCGAGGAGAAGTGGGTCAGTATGTGGGTGAGCCTCTGACGCCTGTCAGCCTTTCAATCGTGTCTGCTAAGCGTGGCCCAGCAAACACCCACGGCCCGTGGATAGGGCGTGGATGCTTTGATTTGGGGTTGGTGGACGCGTTCAGCTCTCATAGTACTGGGGCAATTATTTAAGCCCATGAAGAAGCTTTTTCTTCTCATTCTAGTGTGCGCTGGGTGGCTTACAACTTACCGAACTGATTTTCCCGGCAAAAGGATTAGCACACCCCGAGTGGCCCGGAAAAGTTGGACCGCGAAAAAACGTGCGTAAATTCCGGTATAATTTAACAGCTGCTTTTTGAATAATGGTAAAACGAGGGGAGGGTGGTTTGAAATGGCGTTATACCGTTTCATCTATCACGTAAATTATCTGCTTAAAAGCTCACACGTTCATTTTCACAAACATACTCGCATTTAGTCCCGGAAACTGCTCTTCCCTTTTTTCCGACACTGCGTTTGGGATTGATGCTTCGGTTTTATTTTTTATTTTGGTTGGATGAGTTTCGGTTTTCCGGAAGCACTTTTCAGGTTTCCTTTTTTGGAGTGGCAGTGTACGCACAAACTGTGGCGAAAAGGCAAAGTGTACCGATGAGCGATTACGTTGTCAGAGTGCCAGAAAGGCTGGTGTGAGACGGCTTCGGTTAGGTGTGATGCGTCGGTGAATTGGATGGGCAAGGCAATTGGTTAACCGCACTCACACACAAACACAGAACCCATAGAAGTACGTCAAAAGCTTTCAAAACTTGCGCACACTCCGGATTTCTATACAGACATATGATTGATTGATTGCAGTTTTTTCGCTCTTCCTTTTGTGATTGAAAATGCAAAGAGGTCTTTCAACAATACATGTTAAAGTGATTAGAGATGTATGGGATTTAATTTAATAAATTTCAAAGCTTTAACTTGATTCTAGTAAATTTAATTCGGTAATAAAACAGATGTAAACATTACTTTGGTTTCTAGATGTAAATGTGCCTTTGACGCCTTTGTGCACGCAAACCACAAGAAGAATTGTCAAAAAAAATTGCAATATTTCACTCTAGATTGCCTTACCCACGCTTATGCTGGAGATGTATAATCGAAATTATATTTTTTTTTACAGAAATTTGATTATTAGACTATGATTGAAAATATAAATACTTTTAAAGAATTTGAGTGAATTGATTGATTGTGAATAACTATCTAAAAATATCTAGAAAAGTAACTTTAATGAGCTAACAACTTTACAACTGTAACTAAACTAAACATAGTTGCAGCATGTAAAGGTTAAAGCATACTGTACACAATTCAAACTGTCACAATAATTGAACTGGGTCATGTCTTCTCCGACCGAAACAGCATCAACATATCACATCATCAATCCTGTACCGGTCACGGATCATGGATCAAAATAAATCGTACCACGATTATCCCGGCAGCGATAATAGGCAATTTGTCTCGCCATTTCGTGTTCCGAAAAAAGCAGCCCGTGTGCTGCTGTTTCAATCCGTTCAAGCTTCCTGCTGTTGTGTCCGTCCCTAACATCCCGAACACCGATTCACCTAAAGCGCTCCGACTTTAATAGCTAAGACAGCTAAGACACGTTTGTGTGAAGCAGACACAACGGGTAAAGAAAATTGCTAACACACTGCGCGTGAGTGAAAGTGCTTCGATGAAATCTGATCGGAAATCGTTCTCCGGTCTATACGACTCCCAGGACAACTTTCACCACCGATAAAGCCGATAAAAGTGGCACCGAAATGAGCAGTCAAAGTGAACGCTTGAACGGTAAAGTCGAACTACACTTCAGCCCTGACTGGCCATGCTGTGGAGCTGGTAAAAGGTGAACTTCTGCCCACGCATACACTTTTCCAAAAAGGACAGTTTGCTGGTGGAACCGGTTTGAGAGATATCGTCTCGGGAAGAATGGGAAAATACAGGAAAGAAGAAGAATTAAAGTCTTTCGACGATACCCAACCTCGGTGATGCTATCGTTTACTCACGATGATGATGATGAAAGTGATGTCGAACCGATAAGGCGAAAGCACACCAACAGGAAGTAGATTTGTCAAGCATGGCTTTCTTTTCCCGCTGAAAGCTACAGCCCAGCAATAACAAAAAAGCAGGAACAGGGCACTTTAGGAAACATTTTTCAAAACTTCTCTTAGCCTTCAAATCTTACCATCCAATCAAACCGACTATAGGTTCGGTAGTATTTTGGAGAAATGGTGGAGCAGTTTTTCATACGATTGAATGATAGCCTGCATTTGGGCTGGCAGCCAATACCTTCATCTTTGGAAGAGCAGTTAGAAATACTTTTCGGACCGTTCCGTTCGGGAACGCAGGACGAGGCGCAACGCGACAGAGGCCACCATCGAACTGAGGTGCCGTTGTGGTAACCGATTGTTAGCCGTTTTAATTGACTCGTTATGAAACTTTTGCTACCAAGGTTGGGCGAAATTTGCTGTAGCCCTTTTCCCTGCTCCCCAGCGCGATTGTGGCTGGCAGCTGTTTCTTCTAGCTCATCGTCACTTCCGCGCTGGAGCCATGCTTGGTGTTTTTTTTTTTTTGCACCCGCTGTGGTGCGCAAAAAAGGACACAAATATCGTTCGATTCGATTCCACAAAACAATCGAGAACAAGCATCGCTATGCTTGTGCCGGGTACGAGATGGTTGGTTGGTGGTGTTGAAGTGTTTTAATGGGGCTCATAAATGAGATTTTATGCTTCCCTGTGGAACACAATCTCTTCGGTTTGAATGGGCATGGCTGGCACGGCACCGGCTGTGACGACAACTCCTCTTCCAATTGGCGGTAATGGTAAAAAGAAGTCTGGCACTAAGAAGCGTTCGGTGTGCAATTCTGGATTGAAATATATTTGTGGAAACGTTTTCAGTAGAAAAAAATGGAGCACCCTCAAATGCATTAGCTTTTCTAGCAATTACTACAACGACCAGAAACGCTTAAATGGAGCAAAAAATAATAGAATTTATTCCAGCAAGACAAAAAAGTAAATTCAAAAATCCTTATCCTTTTTTTTTTTGGACTTTATACCACAAGTTGGAGCTGTATTACTTCTCTCTTTTTCCTGTCTTTTTTTTGCTTCCAAACCATCGACCATTATAACCCACCATAAATATACAAATTACTCCAATGATGAGAATTTTACAGATTTTTTTGCCGTGCCTTACACCCTTGCCAAACGAGTTCGGGAAAATTCTTTTTATTCTCGCTCGGCCAAGAAGTAGCAAAATAGCTTGAAATTTTCAAATCCAACAGCCAACGGAGAAAAAAAATACACACACACACAAAGCGCATTCCATTCCCGGGTTTTCCAAGTACACACGATCATAAAGCGAATTAGGTACAAGTGCAAAATGAAGCCATCGAAAAAACGGGGAGGCTATTTTTTTCTTATTCGTGGAAAATGAACCAAAATTTTGACATGCCTTCGATGACTTTCTATGGTTTCCCGTCCTTGGGAACGGGACACTGCGTTTAAGCAAGTCGGGCGTACCAGGGCGGTTGAGTTTAATGATGGGAATTAAATTTCCTTCACACCACTCGCCGCCATACGGCACAACACACCCTCAAGGCACCATTTCGCACTGGTTGCGCCGAAAAGCAAATGATTGCCAAATGCTTTATATGCGTACGCCTCATTGAGCTTTTTGGCTGGGCGAGGGTTTAATGTTTCTTTTTTCTTTTCTTTTTTGCTCTCCGTTCGCTTTCTTTTTGGTGAGAATTTGGGTGTAATACTGGCACATGCTTATGGGCTGGTTTTATGCGCGTAGTGCGTCGGTTATGTGCAGGCATGTTATTTGGAACGGTTTGTATTTTTTATTTTATTTTACCCGGGTGCTGTGCAATTTCCATTTCCTGCGATTCCCTTAATGCTTCATTTGAATAAACGTTTCCGAAGCAGATTGTATTGAGTTTTTGTATGATTTTCTCTCTGATGTCTGCTTCCAATATTGGTTGTCTTACTGAGGCAGCAAAAAAGGAGAAAAAGCAATCTTTTTTTAAATTACACACCATTGCACTCTTTCACGTACGAGAGAATCATGATAAAAAAGTGGTTGTAAGTTAGCATTGTGCGTTTGAATTAAAACATGATTGTTACTACAACGGGAACGAGTTTTTCTGATTTGGGGTGTGATAAAAGTTATTTTGCTTTCATTTTCATTCTGGGTCTAGAAATCAAACTCTGTACGTCAGCTGTCTTTCATAAAATTGTCAAAAAATTAATTGCATCGCTCAAATGCGCCTGTCATGTTTGTGTCATGTCAGAGCAGCCGTATGTTTCTTGGCATACTAAACGAGTTGTAAAAATGGGAAGCGAAGATAAATGCAATTCCATTTCCATTTAAAACGTACACAGATAATCTTCTATATTTCGTTTGCTGAGAAGTGTTAGTATGACATACCATTTCGATTCAATATTTATTGCGTTTGTACTGAAGATAATCAAACATGTTTCTGTGAGGAAACTACTGGCTATATTTAACATTTTAAACGTTTATACAGTTAAATAAAATACCAGGTAAACTTATCTTTGCAATTAAAGATTTTAATTTTTTATCTGTTTTTCGTAATTATGTTATTATATTATGCGTATGACATGATCTCTGGGCTTTTACAAATGTTTTAGAAGTTAAGTGGTTCCATTATGTTTCGTATCGACCGGAAAATCCTTTGTTTTATGACATGTGACATTGTATGAACGGAAATATTTTTTTTTTTATTTTTGGAGATATATCTGTACCACTACAAATTTCACCACTATTCGTAAATTTACCCTTCTCGTTTTTAATTGTTTTTTTATGAAGAGAATTTGTCAAACCATCTATGGCTTAAAGTTAACGTTTAACATGTTGCACGATAACTAGACATTCACATTATATGAAATTATAATATCCTGTGAAGCTGGATATTTTAAAACCACTACGTATAGTTTTTCCAGATTTTCCTAAAAATTTTTGTTTTCATAGACCAAAATGGTTCTGAAATATCACATATCTTTCCATAATTTTACTTTCTCTGCGGTTGCATTTGGCTCGAGACACACTGTAGACCAAACTAACCACAGACAATTTATCAAAATCCCCGTGGTCGACAATTTCCACCCACTGCCACCCTAACAATTACCAATCCAATCGGTCCCATGTGGTGAAACCCAAGCTCCCACCGACTTCGGGCGTTGTCGAAGGTAAATTAAATTGCAATCCGCCCTAAAAGATGTGGCTGATAAATTGCACCCCATTACACACGGCTTCTTGCGAATACAGCTTCACTATTCGTTCCGACCGGCGGGAGGGCCTTGTTAATGTCCAACTTTAAATCCAATTAACACCGCGACCCATTGCTTCACGGTGCGTGCTTTACAGCAATTAACCAACGGCACCGATGTTCTTGCGGAACGCCATAACGTACGGAAAATTATGGATTTTCCGCTCCACTCTTAGTGGGATAGGATAAGCGGGGAAGAGTGACAAAGAGTCAGAAGAAACTCTCATTAGCATAAGAATCTATTATTTACATTATTCCTGCCCGCTGGATGTGGCGTTGATGAACTGCTGCTCCTCTGCTGCTACAGCATCCGTTTGCCCGCCTTGTACTGTCTCCAACACTCAACTGCACCACTATCACCACTTGCTGGAAATGGCACTTGTGGCACCACTTTCTCGGAGTGACACTCTGCTAACGCTCAACTTTTATGAGCGGTTTAATGAGCAGCATTGACAGAAATTGCCAGTTGGTCAAACTAACTTATGCCACTTTAATTACGCTCTTCACGCATCTTATGTATTGTGCGCTGTAGTATCAAATTCACTAGCACACATTTTGTTGGACAAACTATACTATTTATATTTTGATTTGGCACAAATTAAGCTGAAAAACCTCTCTACACCTTTTTTCACCACGTGCTTTCGTTTTTTTTTTCTCTTTTTTTCGAAGCCGTTGGCAAACTTCCTCGGTCTGCTACGTTGGCAGAGCTTTCAACACACTAAATAAACTGAAAATCAAACACACTCATACAATGGCACACGCTTATGTGCTAGCACACACGTTCACACGAACACACTGCAGCACACAGAGAGCGCACGGTTTGGCTCACACTGTCAATCTTACAATTACAGCACACCCCAAGGCAAACACACTAAGGGGCTCCCGGTCGTACCGTCGTGCGCTTCCGGTTGCGAAGAGTGCGTTGGGACGAATTTAAATTTTTGTCGTTTCCGTTCTGCGGCTCACTTTCCGGGAGGTAGCGGGACTGTTTTTCCAGGAAAGCACCCAGTGTATGCTGTGTTTTCTTCTTTGTAGCATCAGCTCCACCAGCTTCACCTCCACCATCTGGTGGCAAAGACAGAATGACGACTCCGTAGAATGCTCCTTGTTTTTTTTTTGGTTGATGGAAAGATTTCACCTATGTGTGCACAGTGCGCCCAATCTGTGCTTACCGTTCTGGGGATGGCTTTTCGGGAAGTAGGCTTACTTTATAGATGGCTCCAGTTTCTAGCCCAATTCCCACAAACACATACACACACGCATCCACACACCTTCTCATACAATCCCCTACACTCACGTGGTTGAACCAGGGTAAGGACGTAAGCTATTTTCGGTTTGGGTCCCTTTTTCACGGGATATGATTTTAACGCACTGGACTTTTATCCTTCGCCCCCCACCGTTCCCGTAATCTGATTGCGCTGAGATAAGCTACAAAATTTAAATTGATGATTTTTGTCTGCAGTCAAACCCGCAGCACCCAATGCCGGTCGACCATGAATCAGCTGGTAATCCTGGCGAGCGCAACTGCAGTATCCTGTTTGCATATCACTACAGCCCTCTATTACTTGCTCTTTAACGCGATGGGCTTACAAATATCGCACAACACTTTACTTTCTTTATTTTGAGGGATTCAAAGCACGAATCAATTTGACACAGAAATAGTATGAACACACATCACTTTAATTCTTTTAAATCACGTCGCGTTTTTGCTTGATTTTTTCAATCCACACATACACACACTCACGCAAAACACAATGGGGAAAACGCCCTGCAAAACGTGTTAACCGGTTTTACGAGAACCGTTCGCCCGTTTGTTTGTCCGTTCGATTCGCACTTTCGGTTACATTCAGCCGTTCACGTTCGCGCGATACGCGGGTTTGTGCTCGCACACGCTAGGACTCGACCCGGTTCCGTCGCCCAGCGAGATGAAACTGGTCCATACGGTGAGCGCCCGCAGTGACGGATGCTTAGGATGATTATCATCGCCTTCCGGCAAGCGTGTTCAGCGCTTGCCAGCGAGCCGAAGCCGAAGGATGGGCCGGGCACGAGATCCTCGGCTCGCCTGCACACGAACCGAACGATGTCCGGATGAACAGCATCTCCAACCAGCGCGGGATTGTTCATTTTGCGAAACAAATCATCGTTCCGGGGGAATGAATTTCTTATCAGTCGGTAGCGTGGAGTGTGTGTTTGTAATAACCGGAAAGGGAAAGTAAACGCCAAAATAGTATATTTTATTTATGAAACGAACAAATGCAATTTAGAATATGTAGTAACATTTTTAAAAGAAGCGTTTTAAATTGGAGTATATAATGCCTTTAAAAAATATGAAGTATCCAACAACGTGTTACTTATATAAAAGTTAAGAATTAAAAATCAATAAAATTTTGAGAGATGTTGTGTCTTAAAGGATTGGGAATTGTTTATGCTTTATATTTTATTCCATTTGTTTTGTATCTTTTCACGTACCCTTTTCATGTTTTTGTTTATTTTGCTATTTAGTCTAAATTTTAATTTCGTCAAGTGATTTACGCTATTTTCAACCTTAAGCTAATTCAATTTTGTTGAATCAATTCTAATTCTGCTTTTCGATATAATACTCTTTGTTTTATAAAGTGTGTTGTAAGTGATTGTAAATTTTAAAATTCTATTTATAGTTGCATAAATTTACAGCATAAGTAATCTTGTTGTCTTAAACCATAAATCAGATATTTGATGTTATTAAAAATGCTCACATATTCATAAATTATCTTCAAACCCAACGAAGAACTTTCCACAACGGTTAGCACCAGCTATCACGGCGTTAGTGATGCTTTGCTAGATTTTCTCTTGAATGAAATCATAACCTGACCGAAACCGGGCTCGTTCTCCACCATAGGGGAATCGTGTCTGCTCACATGTTCGGCCACGGCTGCGTACTTGGCACGAGCATTTCACCAACTTCATTGCCCACTGCCCGATACAACGACTGTCCCAGTAAACTAGAAAGCGAAGGCAAAAATCAGCAACATCAACAATGAACACACGCTCACCAGGACGATGGGATGACCCATACGGTTACAGATGAACCTTGCGCCTTGGTGAGCTTTCGGTGTGAGAACGAACCTTCATCTGCTCGGGGTTTGGGTGCACCTGACCCCGGACACGGTGTTTCCGGTTGGCACCGAAAGAGCGGATGCGTTCGCCCGTGAATTGCTGGCCTTGAGCACAATTCGGTCGACCACCCGTTGCGGGGCCCATGTGTGGGGAATGCGGTGAATGCAGCAAAAGGCTGACGGTTTTTGTTTTGTTTTCTATTCCAGCCGTTAATGCAGTCGGTGACTGACCGTGACACGGGAACCGCATAACGTTTTGCAATTTCTAGACAATCGAATGTAAAAAGGCTATGAACAAACGGAATAATCAGCTTATATTGCTATTGTTGTTGTTGTTTTATTTTTTTACGAGGC
Source organism: Anopheles arabiensis (assembly GCF_016920715.1). NCBI lineage: Eukaryota > Metazoa > Arthropoda > Insecta > Diptera > Culicidae > Anopheles > Anopheles arabiensis. Next base: position 42,337,844 of record NC_053518.1, read on the forward strand.
TTTTTAGCATTCGCCTCTCGTAATTTAAAATTCAGAAATCGCTAATACTATTTGAGATACAAAAAAAAAGAATAAATTAAAAGTTCAAGAAAAAGAAGAAAAAATTACAAGAGTTATTATGGTATTGGTGAAAGTTGAAAATGTTTGTTAATTCTAGTGCTTTTTTCATTTCAATTATGTTTTTATAAATATTTTTATTCATATTTGCTACACTTGTTTGTAGAGATTGGTTTCCTTTAAAAAATTCAAAAGTTTTTCAATTTCCTTTTAATTGTTGGAAAGTACAATATCCAAATGATCTCCAAGTCTGTGTTTCTGCCTTTCTGCGGAATATCCAAAACAATTAATTAAAATGTGTTCCACCGTTGTATCACATCCACAAAATGGGCAGATTAACGGTGATTCCTTTTTTAGTTTGTATGTATGTGTAAGTCGGGTGTGTCCAATTCTCAACCTTGTTACCACTCTTTGATCACTGTGATCTAGTGGATCGTTCCAAGGTGCCGTGGTTTTTTTTTTTTTTTAAGGTTGGTAATGGGTGATTTGTTCCAAATGTTTTGCCAGCTCTGATTTATTACCCCTTTCCACCACAAGGATGCATCGCTTCTAGAGATAGTTCCATCTACATGATCTTTGATCATCCTACCTTCATTCGCAAGACGGTCAGCTACTTCGTTTCCTGCGATTCCTTTATGCCCTGGTATCCAACAGAATTCGATTGACCTGTCTTTTGATAGTGATTCGATAGTTTGTATGTAGGGGTTTCGTAAGGATCCTTTCTCTAATGCCTTCAGAACACTAGCGCTATCTGTGAAAATAACGTTAGGTCTGTCATTTACGGTCGCTTCTTCAGTTGCTATCATAATAGCAATAGCCTCTGCTGAGAATATTGATGTGTTCTCCGGAAGCTTAATGCTACAGCGAGCATTTGGCGATGTTATGCCACAGCCCGCAGAACTGTTGTAGACCGAGCCATCAGTATAAATTTTGTTATATATTTTATATTTGTTGGCGATGAGCATTTGATAGTTTTGTACTATTTGTTGTTCGTGATTGCTTAGTTTTTGCAATGTCCAGTCGATTGTGGGGATTTTGTCGTACCAAGGTCTAGTCGAACAGCTTGTGAGTCTAGCTATGTTGGGCATGCTGTGACCTGTTAGTTGTTTTTTCAATGAGTCTGCCAGCTAGGTTTACTATTTTAAGGACTACAACATGGTCGAGAGGTAATTGTCCACTTTCACAAAGTACTGCGGTGTTTGGGCTAGTGATAAAAGCACCTGTAATTTTTTTCAGAGCAGAGTGGTACATTGGGGCTAGCTTGCAGCCAAAGTTGGCATCGCCCATGGTTATGAATTCAATGCCGTACAATAATTTTGGAACAAACCAACTGTTAAAAATAGTGAGAAGTGTGCGTCTTGCCGATCTCATATTTCCACAACCTAACATATGCAGAATATTTAATCTGCTTTTGATCATTTTTTTAACGTAGAGAAGGTGTTGTCGAAATTTTAACCTTGAGTCAATGATGACTCCTAAAATTTTGACTGCTCTTGCGTTTGGAATTATATCTGATTTAATTTTTAAAGGTTTAAGTGTTCGTTTGTGTGATTTATTGCATATATGAAGAATTTTACTTTTTGTTGTTGATAGATCATGACCTGTCAAGCAGCACCAATGATGAAGTTTATTGAGTGCTTTTTGTAGTTTGGTTCTATTTTTTGTTTCTGATTTGTCCGAAGTAATTAGTATAATGTCATCAGCATAAAGGAATGTGTCTATATTAGTAGGTATCGTTTGTAATAAAGACTCCATGCTTATTAGAAAAAGCGTAGGTGATAATATAGCACCTTGAGGGACACCGTTCTCCAAAACCTTGATGTTAGAGGTATATGATCCAATCAGTACTTTACAGGTCCGGTCTGTTAGGAAATTTTTTATAAAGCGCGGTAAACTTCCTTCAAATCCCCATTTCTTCAATTGCTCAAGGATCGCCGGACGCCAGGTACGATCGAAGGCCTTTGATAGGTCAACAACTGCACAATCAGTGTGATAATTTTTATTTTTAGCCTCAGTGAGAACGTTTTCTAAACAAGCAAAATAAGTCTCTGTACCACGGCCGATTCTGTAAGCGTGCTGTTTGTCACTTAACAGATTTCTGCTCTCTAGCTCCTGAATTAGTCGTCGATTGACTAAACGTTCCAGGACTTTACTCATACAACACAGCAAAGAGATTGGTCGATAACTGTCTACACTTAAGCTGTCTTTTTCTGCCTTTGGAATTGGGACGATCAGACTAGTTTTCCAATTATTTGGAATTTCACCTGTCCTCCATATGTTGTTATATATTTCTAGAAGGCAGTGTAATGCACGCTCAGGAAGCTGCTTGAGGAGTGGATAGCCGATATCGTCTATACCCGCAGAGTTTCCTCTACATTTTCTCAAAGCCCAGCTTAGTTCTTCTGTGGAAAATGGTTTGTTATACGATTGATTATTTGTATCAACAAATGATATGGATGATATAGTTTTAGATTTGTGGCGTTGAATGAAGGTAGCTGAGTATTTAGAAGTTGCAGATGCCTCATAGAAATGTTGTGCAAAATGTTCTGCAATGCAGGATGGAGAAGTGATTGGTTCGTTGTTGTTCAACAGTGTTGGAAATGAGAACTGACTATTTCCTGTCAAATTTTTCACCATACTCCAAACTTCTTTGCATGAAAGAGATGGGTCAATGCTTGTGACGAATTTTTCCCAACTTACTTTTTTTGCTTTTTCTATTTCATTTTTGGCTATCTGGTTTGCTTCTTGGTACTTCAAAGCTAGGTATGAAGTATTCGGGTTGTTACTGATAGTGCTGGCTTTCCTCAATTTCCGTAGAGCTTTTCTTCGTGCTGTTATTGCTTTTTCAACCGAGTCATTCCACCATGGTACCGACTTTTTGGGAATTTTGCCTGACGTTCGTGGGATGCTTAGTTCTGCTGCCATAAGAATAATACTGCAAAAACTATCAACCGAAAGCAGTGTTGACCCATCAATAGCCCTGTCGATAAGGAAACGATAACTAGACCAATCAGCCTCATTATATTTCCAACGTGGTCGCAACTTTGGCCGCGTATCCCCATGCTTATCAAAAATGAGGATGGGGAAGTGATCACTACCGTGCAAATCCTCCTCTACTACCAAGCTGAATTGTTCAGTGGAACAAGACGACACAACGCAATGATCAATGCATGATCCTGTGCCGTCGCTTGGAGATATGCGAGTGGGTGACGAGTTTTTTATTACTTGTAAATTGTTCAGGTCAAAAAGGTTATGGAGAATTTTTCCTCTAGTGTTAGTTCGTGTATTTCTCCAATACGTGTTAGAAGCATTTAAATCGCCTACAAGTAGTATTGGGCCATTTATTTGGTTAAGAGTTTGTGTTAAGTATAAAGAAAGTTCGTTTGTGGGGTGCATTTTATTAGGGAAGTATGCAGAAACTATGGTAATATCAAATGGTACTTTTGTAGAGATAGCTATTAGTGGAAGGTCGGATGAGATGTTAAGCTGTGTGTGCGAAATGTTCTTTCTAACACCTAGACACACGCTGTGTTGAAGTGTTGGTTTGTTATGAAATCTCCACGTGTAATTGTTCAGTGGACTATGGTGTAGAGTATTAGGCATATGGTTTGTTTCTTGAAGAGCGATAAAAGAAGGATTATGTTTGTTGATTAATATTTTAAGTTCGTCAATATTTTTGTTCATGCCTCTGATATTCCAAGAAATAATATATGGAGAAATATCTATATTATTATTTTTTGAATCGAATTGAAAGTCATAGGAAGAAATAGCAAATCATTATTATCAAAGGCTGATCAGATATAAATTTCAAATTAGTCCGTTTTGCGATTTTTCGGGCGTCTAGTTGTTTTCGGTTTAACAAATTCAGAGCTGTTTTCGTCCGTATTCGGTATAGTTTTGTCGCTGTGTTGTTCGTCTGTGGATGAGTATGAGTCAACTTTGCGTTTTTGTATCGGTTTATCGTAGGCATTGTCTCCGTTATCAGTATCTATCTGCGTGTTAAGGTTGCTTGCAAGGTTTACGATGTGTGCGTGGGATCGCGTCGGTGCAGTATTTTCGTTATCTGAGCTGTCGATGGGTTCGGATGTAGTGTTAGTATTAGTTTTTGGTTTGATTGTTTGCAGATACATGTGTTTGAGCTTGTCATTATCTTTTTGCAGTTTGTCATTAGCTTTCAAAAAGCTGTCCATTTTTTCTTCGAGTTGGGCTACTTTTTTTTTCAAATCCGCTATAATTTGATCTTTCACAGATTCTTGTTGTGCGTTTTGTATTCTCTCGTTTACCGAATGGGCTCTTTTGTTTTCAAAGACGGATTTGGCCTCTGTATAAGAGATGCTGTTGTCGATTTTAATTTTGATTATCATTTGTTCGTCTATGTACGTTGGGCAGGATCTACTAAGTGAAACATGGCTACCCGAACAGTTTTTGCATTTGATGGGAGAAGAGCAGACTCCGTGTTCTTTTTCACCGCAATTTGCGCAACAAGTTTCATGATTGCATCTATTTTTAGTGTGGCCTATGATGAGACATTGTGTACAAATCATTGGTTGAGGATAATATGTTCGGGTTTTTACAACCAAACATCCTACCCGTATTTCATGTGGGACTTGAACAGCGTCTATTTTTAAAAGGAAAGAGTTAGTTGGTTTAATTTCACCATTTTCCTTACGCAAAAAACGCTTCACTGACACTACTTTTTGTTCCTTCATTTCAGATAGGATATCATCGTCTGAAAGACCTTCTAAGCTGTTACATACGATAACGCACTGAACACTGTTTAAGTATGGGTGCGCTATAATATTGACACTAGTACCGTCGATGAGTTTTGTTAAGCTTTGAAGCTTTTCAAATTGAGCTCGGCTTCTGGTCTTCACCAGATATTTCGAACCTTTGTTGATTGGCTTGCAGGGTTCAATATTCCCGGCGTGGTTGGTTAGACTTTTTTCAATTATGAATGGATTTTTCGGTAAAACAGACTTCTCGTTGGGACTCAGAACAAGGTATAGTAATTCTCCCAGTCTATCTTCTCCATCCATCCATATAGGTGCTTGTCTACCTCTAATATTCGGTGGAGTTGTGGGATATTCCCCCAGGCAGTGCCTGGTCCTCCCATGGTGTTAAATCGTTTGAAAAATTAGATAAAGTGTTTCTACTTACAATATCAATTAGAAAGAGAAAAAAAAACCTGTTTCAGCACTTGCTTGTGCGCGCCACGAGAGGCAGCGCTGTTTAAGCGAGAGAAATTCTATACTCTTCAATCTTCCAGTTTCCAGGTGAGTGTCTCTTTCTCTCACCCAAAAAAAAAAACAGCAACGGAGGTCGTTGCTTCAAACTAACGATAGCTGATAACACTGTGTATTGCCCTCAGTAGAGTTTCTCGTAAACACGTCCGATCGGCTCCGAGTATCGCACAGAACTCTATGTTGCTATTGTGGTCAAATTATTAAACCGGTTACAGAATTCCATTATCTGTAAACGGTTCTGATGAAGTATTTTCAAATGGGGAAATATGTAAAATGATTTAATATATGGATTTTTCTGGTGGTAATTCTTGTATTCTGGGATTGTTTTTTTAAATTCGCTTTTGGATAGCAACATTTTTATTCCTTTCTATCTCAGGAACAATTTCATAGGAAAGCAGCGGTTTTCTATTTTTCAAACTCATCAACTTCTAAAATCAAAGGTCAACAAATTAATTAAAAATATTTAGTTTAGTTTTGTTTATTTCTTATTGTATTACATAGTTGTTATTCCAGTAATACATTTGGAATAAACATTGAAAATAAAACTTTCTGAGAATTAAATATTTTTTAATGCTTGTTGTTCGTTTTTGAATAGTTTGAATAACATTTTGACTTTGACTTGGAAAAACTGCTGTAGGTAGATAATTGATTGATTAATAGCAGATAATAATTGATTGAATCGATTCACAAAATAAATTATTTTGACAAACTATTTGCATTTCATTACATTTCGCTACGGATTCCTGCAAGAATTACTTCAACAGCAGTGTTTGAATTTTTACACATTGCATCCCGAAATATTACTGAATCTCTTCTCTTCTCTTCTTTTGGCTCAACAACCGTTTTCGGTCAAGGCCTGCTTGTACTATTGTAGGTTGGCTTTCAATGACTTTTGAATAACCCCCCATAGCAGGATAGTCAGTCCTACGTATGGCGGCACGGTCCATTTATGGCTTGAACCCATAACGGCCATGTTGTTAAGTCGTACGAGTTGACGAATGTACCACGAGACCGGAATCTCTTCTAGAGTGGTAGAAAATCTTATCGTTCAAAGAAAAAGTCGCATCATTCCCGTATCTTGAACATTTTATTTTGCACATAAAATTCCAATCACATCTCCGTCCAACCGCTTATTTGTGGCCATTCACAACCAACATAACAATCATTAAAACTGCAATCGGTCTTAAAACGTTCAAAAGAAACATAAAACTATTAAAGATAAACAGTGCGGTGCTACGGTACGGGCGAGCAATCATTTTTCCCGTGATTTCATCTGCCCTAACGCGAGTGCCAGTGAGCAATGTGCAGCGGCATCCGAGACCAAACGACATCGTAAAACGTTGCAGTCGTCTGTCTCGGTCGCCAATCCAGCCAAGGTAACCATAATGAACTTGCAGAATTGTCTCCCGGCGTCGCTCCCCGCGAGTGCCAGCAACGCTCCGGATGTGGCTGATGTATGACACGTCAGCTAAATTTAATCTTCACTTGCTGCTGCTACTGCTGCTTGCACCAAAGTGAGCAGAATTTTCAACTACGTGAAAGAAGCGTTTCAATGCAAACAGGCAAGCTTGAAGCGAGTGAGAAGCGCAAAGAAAAACTTATCCTCATGCTCCGCTTGATGCAGTCGATGCGCACGGATAGCGGAAAGTGAAATATTATTTCCGTCGAGTGATAACAAAATCACTCTACCATTCCAGAATGTGTGATAAAAACATTGTCGCCTCTCGCTTCACTGTGGGACTATGTTTTTTTCCTTCGCTTAACCCCCGTATGCCTTTTGTCGTACATAATGATATGCAATTGCATTAGTGAGTGCAACAAACAAGCGAAACGAAATTTGCCACCAAAAGCAACGGTGTTTGATATCAGTCAACAGCAAAAACCTAAAAACGGCCGCCACATTCTAACACTGCACACCACCTCGTGACCAACATGATAATGATTCATTACGGTGTTAATCGGATTGACTTAGTTGGTCGGTGTTGGTGGCGCAATTGCGAGCAACGTGCTTAGTTTGCTGCGGTTAATGACACGATCTGACTCCTCTTTTTTCCTCATTACTCGTAGACGCAAAGAGGGCAATTAAAAATTCAGCGACAAACCCATATAAGTTACCGGTGGAATTGCAAATTAACCACTGGGACGAAGGTGAACCGAAGACAAGGGTTAAAGGTAGCGCTCTAATGAATACGCTTTCGAGACCATCGTAAAATGGGGTTGAAGATAAAACTAAAATGAGGATATTTAAGACTGACGCACACTTTCTCTGTATGTTATTTAAACCCTCATTAGATCATGATTCGGATAAAAAAGGCGACTCCCTCGGAATCCACACTTCGTCCAATTTAATTACGTTTCATAATGGGGTTTGGGATTTGCTTTATCTCCGCTCGATGCTGCTGAATGCTATGCCAAAGGATCACCTTTTTTACCCGGTGTCCTATTATGAATGCTGATCAACACGATCTCTTCTGTACACAAGCTATTACGGTACCAGGCGTTGGTGTAAGCTCGTTTGATATATGAACGCATAACAAAAAAAGACATGAAATCAATCAGCAAATGAAAAACGCATGACGATGAAGTGTGCGTATTTAAGATCCAATTTTATTGTTAATACCCTGCAACGAATATCACGTTTTCGTACAGCTGCTGACTGGCGGTAGACTGCCATCCTACAAACAATCGTGAAAATATTAACGCAATAGAACACGGCCGAACACAATCCCAGAAGCGAGAGTGGCTGAACTTGGGGGGAAAGGAAAAACATGAAACTGATTAACGTTCATTGCGGATGGCTTACTGTGCAAATTAATTCGTGCAAACCAAGCTGTGGGAACTGTCTGGGCTGGTGGATGTTTGCTGACGTTTGCCGCTTTCCATCTCTCTTTCTCTCTTTCTCTCTCTCTCTCTCTCTTTCTTTGTTTGCTTAATGCGAGTAAATTAAAAATTAATATCCCATCCCGACGTTTCGTCCGGCGGTTCGTCCTGATCCTTCGGGTACTCGTCAAAGTTCGACAAATCAATATCGGACACGATGGGACGTATGAGAGGCGCTGGCATCGTTCGTTCCTTCAACTTTTGCCACTCGAAGCTCCCGAACCAGCTAGAAAAAATGGAAGTAAGTGAGCGTTTTTGTATGTGTGTTAACATAACAAGGGAAAATCAAACAAATGCACAGCAGCGCTCAACGTCACAGCAACACTGCAACATCGAGCACACTTACGGATGGTTCTTAATGTCGGTTATACCGTTCTTGCCGTACCCCAGCCGTTCGGCCGCCGTCTGTCGGCAGAGGCGCTTAATCAGCACCTGTGCCTTCTTGGGTACGCGGGACGGTAGCTCAATGATGTCAATACCGCGCAGGATGGCATTGTACGTCTTCATGTGATTCTTGCCCCGGAACGGTGGCTTCCCGACCAGCAGCTCGTGAATCAGCACACCCAGCGCCCAGTAGTCGACGGCCCGGTCGTGACCCTTGTTGAGGATGATTTCCGGCGACACGTACTCTGGCGTACCGGCGAACGTCCACGTCTTCTGGTTCGGTCCGATGCGCTTGGCAAACCCAAAGTCAACCTACAAAATTCACAACCGTACCGAGCAGTGAGTTCAGTACTTTCCGAACCGCGCGGCACTGGGAGAGCAGTGTTGTACTTACCAGCTTGATGTAGCCCTTCTCGTCCAGCATTAGATTTTCCGGCTTCAAGTCACGGTAGATCATGTTCCGGCTGTGCAGATACTCGAACGCTTCGACGACACAGCCCGTTATGAAGCGAGCGGTACGCTCGTCGAAGAACTTACTCTTCTGCAGCACGGTCCAGACGTCACCGCCGAGACAGGCCTCCATCAGGAAGTAAAGATACTTCTTGTCCCGGTAGGTTTTATACAGGCTGGGGTTGAAATCAAGGTTGGCGGGTGGAAAAAAGATACATTCAAAATTAAGCTCTTTAGGTTGTCGTGTAGTGGGAGAAATGTATGTTGTTGCACCACTGTCGAATGATACAGAGCTGCCTAAAGGGTATTATGCTGGAAGATAATTAAATACGTAGTCGAGTGGAAAAGTGTAAAGCTCTTTTATAGGTATCATAAGTGATTTTAAGCCACCCAATCAAGCTGGACCTAAAAACACGTAACTTATTACGTTATGTGTTTTCAAGGAACACCATTGTGAACGTTGGGCAATGGGTCTACGGTCTATGGAATTTAAAACAATTTTTAGAGCAATGAAAATTTCGTTTAAAAGCCTTAAACTTAAACAAAAATATACTTTTTTATGTAAATCTAATATAATAGAAGTTTTTGATATCTTGTGGAAGGAAATCTTCACTAGCCTAAATTATTGGATTGAATTGCACAAAGTTAGAATTACGTTAGCTTTCAGACTTCGTTTGTAAGTAATACGGCCGGACCGTCCCTACTGAACAATAAATAAATAAATAAATAATTCAGGTTTTGACTTGTATGGTAAGAAATATACATCAACAGTAAATTTAAATAGGAAAACACTAGTTGTAATATTTTTTTTTAGCGCCGGTCTGGTGGTACAGTCGTCAACTCGCATGACTTAATAACATGCCCATCATGGGTTCAAGCCCCGAATAGACCGTGCCCCCATACGTAGGACTGACTATCCTGCTATGGTAGCAATAAGTCACTGAAAGCCAAGCCCACTTCACTAGTTGGGTACAGGCAGACCTTGACCGGCAGCGGCTGTTGTGCCAAAAAGAAGAAGAAGTTGTAATATTTAACAAAATCGGAACAAATTAATAGCAGAAGAAATTGGTTTTGTTTGTGAGAACGTCCAACAAAACCAAATGTGTATATATAAGTGTATACTACTATCCAAGAGAATATTTTGCTTTTGCAGTGCTTTTTCCTTCTATTTCTTTAAAAAAAATTCCAGCTATCAATCTATTGAATTTTTTTTTTCAAATTTCAATAATTATGTTACCGTCCTATGCCTATCATCAATTTAACTTTCTGTGCAAAATTAAAAACAATGGTAATGCGTTTTTGACGCATTGTAGTTCGCTTTTACTTCTTTCACTTCAGTTTTATTTCTTTGAAAAGCTCGTATTTTTTCTGATTATGCCCTCGGACAACTAGCTTATGCATTGATACATAGCTTAACGAAGGTATTATGTCAATACACTATGTGTCAATACATAAGCTAAATAAGAAAAAATACGATGACAATATCAATCGATTTTTTCACTGCAGTGAAGTACTACAAAGTAGTACAACAAAAAAGTTGCACACTACACACTTCATTGAAAATACGTGCCTATTCAACTAGAAAAAGAAAAGCATATCGGGTTACAAACGTTGCTTCATTACAGCACTGTAAATTCCCTCACACAATAGTCCGTCGTGAAATGTACCTGCGGTATTCCAGCGTAAAGAAATATCCTTAAGCTTGAATCACTAACAAACCGCGAGACATCAAATATTTCCGTGCTCGATTCAACCACCCGGAAGCAATCGGGCAATCCAATATTGTCCCAAAAAAAGGGGAAAAAGCTATACGGTGCCAGAGATTCATTTGATTCTCGCAATCGCACGTCGGTGTATCGGTTTCAATCGGGCAATGCTTGAAGGGATTGGACAAGGTTCAATCGCTTTTCACAAGCTCGTAATTCAATCCCAAGTGTTACCCATCCCCGACATTCATGTGGCGCCATACCAGCGTTTCCGTTGTTGTTATTGTTCAACGGGTATGTCCCTGATCAAAGCATCACCCTCTACCCGCGAGACCCGCGGATTTTTGCCGTATTCTGGCAAACCAACCATATCCCGTTCGCGTTCCCTGCCACCGCTTGGGGATTACTTTTACATGGTGCAAAAGCACCAAACAAAACCTTGCTCGCACTACTGGCCCTAATCGTTCGACCGCGTGAATTCAAATCGGACACCGCAAGCACCACAAACCGGGAGGATGAGTTGGGCTATCCACAGTGTACAGAATCATCACAAAACCGATGCCAAAACCCGATACGGTTTGTCGAACACGTATCGGATGGTTGCCATTCGAGAACTGGTGGCGTAAACGACAGGACAAAACAAAACCCAAACAACAAGTAACACGATCGACGCGGCCGTAAAAGCCGACAAGTCCTTACCGTACGATGAACGGACTGTTGCAGCTTAGCATGATGTCCTTTTCGCTGTAGGCGTGCTCCTGCTGCTGCTGCCGTACCATTTCGATCTTTTTCAGGTATTTGAGGGCAAAGGTTTGGTGGTTTTTGTACTGGACCAGCTCCACCCGCCCGAAACCACCAATGCCAAGCGTTCCGATGTAGGTCAGATCGTGCAACTGGATATGGTCGTACTCTGGTGGGTGAAGGGTGTGGGTGAAAAGGTGTAAATGAAACGTCAGTAAGGGAGAGAGTTGCAACAAGTACAGCAAGCGTCAAAAGTGGAGCGTCACAGCTGTCAGTGGTGAGCAAAGAGGAACATGCTCACACCACCACACCTTGTACAACGCTCCCTGGCGCCTCCATTCGAAGACATCTCACCTGAGACAATATTTGTCATCGTCGAGCTGCGTGGTATCGTGTCGGAGAGTTTCACCTCACGCAGCTTCTCCAATCCGCCCAGGAACTCGTTGAATGCACTGCAGAAACAAACAAAACAAACAGCACACAATCAGCTACGAAACATTTGCGGTCACCGTAGCAACCAGTGAGCGCCCGGTCAACACCTACATGCGGTTCAGTGTCAGACACTCGGTTCCCGGTGGGTTTGCAATAATGCTGGCCAGACGACGGTCCTCGTGGAGGAGGGCCTGCTCACCGAAGTATGCACCACGCTGAAGCGTTCCGACCAGACGGTCGTTGCCCTTTTTGTCAGTTTTGATGACGTTTACGCTACCGCCGCGTATGATGTAGAATTTGTCTCCCGGATCTCCCTGCTGGATGATGGTCGAACCGGTGGCATAGAACTCCTGTGAAACATTGCACCCCGTAATCAAGTTACTCAAACATGTCCCAAATCCAAAAGCCGTAACAAGACATAGGTGCTTCTTACCCGCTTCAAGAGGTCCGATATTTTGTGCAGCTTCTCAATCTCCAAATCCTTCAATACCGATACCGTGCTTAGGAAGCGTACGTTTTCTTCCCGCTCCTTCCGACCGCTCTTCATCATGATCTTCTGGAAGACCTTGCGCTCCAGCAACCAAACGCGCGCTCCCGTCGTCACGCGGATCGAGGCAAATCGTTTCGCTTTGTAGAGGATCGCCAGCTCACCAAACACAACGCCACGGCCAAACGATTTAATAACCTTATTGTCCACCACGACCTCGTATGTGCCTTCTTCCGAGACGAAGAAGTGCGCCCCAATGTCACCCTCCTTGATGATGTAGCTGTTTGGTGGGAACGTCATCGAACTCATGGCCGCCGTTACGGCCTGTAACCGTTCCTCGTCCATCATGTTGTTGAGGAAGTCGTTCGCTACGATGGCGGTCTTGATTAGGAGCTCCGTGTCCGGGCTCTTCGGGTGCGTTGGGATGACAATGTCCTTCGATTCCTTCAGATCGGTCTTGTCCGACACTACGCCCTGTTTGCGGGTCTTCTTCAGCGTGCCGATTTTACTGTCCAGCTCCTCAATGAGCGACCGTTGGGAAGACACCTTGCGCAGCATTTCCTTACGTGGTGGGGTTGTTGCTTGTGGATCATTGTCTATCGCTTGTTGATCAGATGAAGGAATTGGAGGAGGCTCTCGTGATGGTGGTGGGGCCGTTGGTAAAGGTATTTCCTGCAAGAAATAGAATTGCTTGTTATACGACACACTCTTACCTAAATACTTGCCAAAAAAACTACCTTTTCGTCTTCCCGAGCACTCTGTCGAATGATCGTTTCCTGCAGCGATCTACTCAACATCTCATCTACGGCAAGGTTCTGTTCCAGCTGACTTCTTGGTGGTGGCAACTTCGGCGGTGTCGGTTCCTCATCCTGCGAGGTATCGTCCGCTTCTTCCACGTTGTTAACCCTGCTCAATCGAGGCGGTAAATCTGGTGGCAATACCGTCGATCTGTCATCCTCCGAACTGGGAGCTTCCGGGACGACTTCATCGTTTGGTTTCTGTCCCGGGATCACATCGTAGTCGGACATTTCGCCATCCTGCAGGGGCTCTTCAGTACTGTTGTCAGATTTTGTAACAAACTGCTCGATTACCGATGGCATTGTAAGTGGTGGGAGATTCGTTTCGTACGAGTTGGCACTATTGCGACGATCTTGCTCTGTCTTCTTTGGCTCATTGGTGAGCTGCGGTAGTTGTTGCGGCTTCTCCGGAGCTTTGCTCTTCTTCTGCAGCTCTTGTATTTCTTCTTCCAGCCGAACCAGCGTTGCCCGTTCGCTTTTCGATAGCTGACTGTATCCCTTAGATTGGATGGCCAACATGTGTAGGATCTTGTTCTGTAGCAGATCCTTTAGCAGCTGCTCCTGACCCTGCTTGGTTGGTGGTTCGATGGTTGATGTTTCCCGAGAACTGCAACTTATTTTGGCCTTTTCCGAGTCGCGTGGCCTCGATGCTCGCCGTTCGATTGTCGGAGCTGCCGGTGGTACCACTGCGGTCGGTCCCTGCACGCGCCACGATTCCTCTGCTGGACCGATAGGATCGGGGAGCTCGCGATTAGTGTCGTTTGCCGTAGCGTTGCCTGTAATGTTTAATCGTTCGTCCAACGATCCCAGCCCCGACTCACGTTCATTTGATTTCACCACCGTTGAGACCACGGTGGTCGACTGTGGCGGTGATGATGGTGGCGGTAGCTTTTCCAATCCAATTTGTCCATTGATTCGACTCACGGGCGGTACCGTTTGATTGAGCTCCTCGTCGTAAAGCCGCCGTGTTACACGTGTAGCCTGTTGGGTGAGAGGGGGAAGAGAAAACCAGTCATTCACTTTACAGCTCATCTCATTTAGTTAGCGTGTGGACAAAGCATGGCTTTATTGAAAGTCATAAACCAGACCCTACACTGGGTTGCGTTCCGGTCGGTAAAGAGGGTTTTCGTTTTACTACAGAAACGCGTCCACGCAACACCCACTTATCACGCTGTCTTCCATCAGATAATTTAAGATGCGAGAGCAAGCTTTCAAAGAAAAGGGCTTGTCACACTGCCGGCCATGTACCTGACATATCTCAGCTAATCCTAAAATAGATTGATTGAAGTATTGCACAAACAAACTATCTCCCATAGCATTGTGATAAGCGGTCAACTTAAGTCGCTCGCATGTTCTCAGAAGTAACAGCGATAATAGTAGGAAACGGGGCTTCACAACTTGAATATTTCGTTAAAAATTTCGAAATTTAAATGCTCCCCTCCTTTTTAATGAAGAATCTCGCTATTTTCATACTTGTAAACATTTAATTTATTCAGATTTTTTCTATGCCCGATGAACAACTTAATAAATACTTAATACTCATACAACTTGGCGCAAATTTTTGAACGTTTGAATGAAAGGCGTCTTAAAATTAGTCACTAATTTGTCATGTTTCTAGTTAAATATACACAAGTCCAAAATAAATTACAATTCATTTGGTACAATTTGTATTTGGAATCTTTCAAAGGTTGGATAATGAGACGTTACGATTGTTGTATAGCATTTTTTCGTGTTAAAATCGATTATGATTGATAAAATGAAAATATCGTCAAAATGTGTCCCGGAAAATGTGTGAGTTGTCTAAAATTAGCTTCAAAGAAAAAGCTTCGTTACTAAATAATATTATAATATATATAAATAATATAACAGCAAGTTAGCAAAATAGTTAGCATCAAACTGAACTCACTGGTAGAACTGCAATCGCCTGCCAACTATTGATAATGTACTTTAGCCAACTAACTATTTTTTTCCATTTAATAAAATTCTAATTTTTTTCCTCTGCAGTCTATGCATTTTTGTGAATTTATTAAAACCTGGTTGTCCATACATACATGCTTTTTAATAGATCAGTCAGCCAACTACTGAGAGTTCAACTAAAAAGTGTTGACCTATTGAATATGGATTTTTCAATCTATTGATTTTTTCTCATAAAAATTTCTTTATTTTTGGTAAAATTTCTTGTTTCTTATGAAATAAATTCAAACTTACGTCATGTATCAATGTTTGAAATGTGTATCACCAAAAACTAATTGACCTCATTGCATTCATCATGTTTTATCTGTCACAGTCACACCTAACGTAAATGTAAAGATTCGTTGTCGCCAGCTGCAATGAGTTGCTTCAAAATGGTTCAGTGACATGCTCCAAAAATAAATTTGCGCAATCACTGCCAAAGCAGTGAACGTCCTCCAGAAACATACTTATTGGCCTTAATATATTGATAAAGATGGAAAAAAATAAAAATCATTTCATACCGTTCGCCTGATTGTAATCGATCAGATGTGACATCTACCGTGTGATTACAATGCTATTTGTGCGGAAGACATGTTTTGTTGTTTTTAAATATTGAGTTTTTTTATGAAAAATCAGTCACATACAAAATTAATCTAATAAGACTGTAGTAAACTGTTGTTGAAAATCACTCCCTAATTCGCTTTAACAGCATACAAGTAAATATCTCCCGAGTGTAGTCGTTGTCGCAGTAAAGTTTGTAGTTTTATCGCTTTTAAATATTTAATTCGATAAGTACACAGCTGTCCATGTTCCAGACAGTAAATTCACATTTTCCTCTGACCCAATTCTAGATTCCGGTAGAGCATTCTACGAAACACACAACCCCTCGGGTAGTGGCTTTCAGGCACATATATTCCTAAAATTTTAACCCCGCCTCCGTGTGTTGTTTCAGTATGACTTACTCATGCCGCTACAATCATCTAAACATTGCTGGGTGGAATGGGTCGGAATAGCACGAAACGGTGGGCACCAAGACGCCCTGATTGCGGCTTGTACCCGCAGCAAGTGTGATAAGAGCAAAACACCATCATTTCACCACCGCCACTGCTAACACGATTCGGTGTCTAGCGAAAACCGGAATGAATCAAAGTTCCGGCAGTGCCGCGGAGTTCCAGACAAGAAAAGGGAAGTAGGGCCTCTTTTTACCCCAACCCAAGCAAGCTAAATACTCACCACAACTTCTCCATCACCTGTGCCAGCATCGGGCAAGTTGAACGAACCGTGCTTTCTACCGAAGAGCTTTGCAAAGCACGCCATTGCCTATAACACAGATAATTTAACTAAAGTTGAAATGCTTCTGCGCCCTTGTCTGCAGGTATTTCGATCACTTAGCAAAGAGTTTCATCTCACAATTCACTAAACTTGGTATGGCTTTAAAAACAACTGGCCAGTATAAGTAACATTAAGAAAATCTGGCACAATTTTCATTTCGTCGAATGTTGCACCACCGTCACTACTGCCACGTTCGAATGCTTTCGTTCAATTGGATTGATTGTTTCTGACCGGATGCACTCGTCGTTGTCGGCACACTCGTCGTCGTCGTCAATATCAGTAAGACGTGTCACAGCAGTAGCTTAGGCTAATAAGGCACTTTCATTCTTTCAAGAGTTGAACCGACACACAAAAGCCTTGCTATAACCACACTTGCATGACAATCTACACTACGGGTTTCTTTTTCCTCAAGCTTATCGATCGAGCCACTCTGTTAATTCACTTGAACTTCCTTTGTCCCGACACCAAACCGACCGAATCTTACCGCCGTTCGAATCGTACTGAGCCGCGGGCCGAAAGTAGCTAATTATTAGAAACCAATTACTTACTAACACAACACAATCATCGCATACCACGTCCGCCCGCCCCCAACACTCGGCTACTTTCTGATAGCTGTGATCACACCTGCCTCCAACACCCGTTTGCTGCGGCACCATTCACACACAAGTGTCTTCATTCTTTTAAATTCCACCACCCTACATCTATCGATAAAGAAAGGCGCTAGGGAAAAAAAGGCAAGACGACGAGAAGTGGGCGAGGGCTACCGAACCGGGCAGTGTTGTCATCTACTATGCCACTGCCATGCATAAGATAGCTTTATCTACACGTCGCGTTTCTTCTCGTTTCGTCTTGCCACAGAACGTCTTGGGAGGAAAGTATTGGTGTCGTCGTTACATCGTGTCCAATGAAGCGTACCAAGTGGTATGACGGGGGAAATGGTCCATTGGGAAGTAGTACACTTTGTGGATTTAATATTTATGCTATTTGAAAGGCAAAAAATGGTACGAAATGTATTGGAAAAGCAGTTCAAATGTTTACAACAAATAGCTAAATGTGGCAAAATATTTTAAAATTTCCAATAAAAATGTGCAGTTTTAATTTAGCGTTTGTTTTTTTTTTATTCAGGAGCTGGCTTTGCCGTATTGCTTACACTGGAATAGAGTTCAAGGAAATAGAGGATCGACTTAAAATTAATATTTTTTTAAATAAATCTAAATTATATAGAATACAAATTTTCTAGCTATGGTAATTCAAATTAATAACATGAAAATTATACCCAAATAAAAAAAAAAACAATGTTTTCTTGCAGATGAAAATGGGAGTTGAAGCTACAATTACAGCATAACAATGTAGTTTCACAATTAAAATCAGCATTCTCTTTCAAAAATTCACTTCATAAATCATATGTTTGATGCAAAACTCTCATCTTCTAAACTTACGATTTCGTCGTAAACCGGTTCTATTGCAAACAAGCAAACAACAACGGTTGCAGTCGATTGACCATGTGTGACGGTAGTTCGCAGCTGCTGTTGACACTGTGTTTGCCGAGCTTCTTTGATGTCGACTGTATCACCTTACAGCCCCTACCCACACCGGTGGCGCTGAAACTCTTTCCATAGTGCCATCTTCACGGGAGTTCCCCTTCCCCGCTCACACAACAGCAACAACAACAACTATAACCTCTCTTCCCTCGTGTATACCATTGGCCTTCGACGCATAACCGATGCCTCTGTTTGTATGTGTTTGTGTGTGCGTGAGGTAGAGACAGAAAAAAAGAACCCGCCATTCTTATCAACACACTAACCGCCCGATAACGACGGGTAAGATCGTGCGGGCCCTTATCGAACCAACACACATTGCGGGGCGCTTGTAAACAATCGTTTGATTTTAAAGAAATTAAATTCATCCCGGTACAACACGGTTATGGTTCACCGGTTCACCAACACTAGTAGCCAGTGTGAGCGTCGTTTCTTTCCTCTTTTTTGTATCACTCGTTAGGTGACGAAAAATAAAACAACACTGTTACAGAAACACCCCCTTTGATACGATCTTTTTGACTGCATTCCTTCAGTGACGCCAACGCCACCGATAATTACACCGCTCAGGAGAAGCATTAGGCTGTCACCGAATAAAACACAACTTTTTCTTGTTTTGTTCCCATACAATCTAACAATTATTGTAAACATACACACTGGCAGGTTTCAGTCAACTTATGTAGCTGGGGAAATGTTTCTGGCTGATTTGCACTTTGCACTCAACGGTACTGAGTTACTGAGTTTGCTCATCGATTGGCAGATATTCATAACACTTAATCGCTGTCCGCCAGTGGCACTTCAAATCGCCCAAGTGATTATCTCGTGCATTAAGTGGCAGGTGAATCAATGTCCTGTCTCTCTCCGTTGTTGAAGATTATCTCGCAATGGTTTAGCGGAGTGTATGAATAAAGTGGTGATAACATAGTATTGAATACACTACATGCATTAGACTATCATCGATTGAAATAGATTGTGTCTTAACCGATTTTATATAAAACTGTAAACAATATTGAAAGCTTATGATAACAACAAACTCAAATACATAATGCAAATATATTTTGCAGGATTGATGCGTTTCATCCGTTCCGATGTCTAATACTTCACGCAGGTTCAAAGGCTAGTCTCTCTTGTTAGGCTTATCTTTCCAGCCACCAACCTGATTCTACGAGTAACGCTTGAACTCAAGGCGGCTTTATCAATTTCTCATCAGCGCACTCGTTATTTATTTTATCTGCACATGGATTGCAAACCAAGACACGCGAAATAAAAGTTCGCGGCACAGTACATTATGTTTAGGCACTGCAGTAAGATCTAGTCGCACGCCGATAAGGTTAGTGTTGATGATGGTTTCTAATCAAGCTAATTAGCTGAAAGCATTCACTCCGTCATCGGTACGATCGGAGAGCGTTAGTATGGTAGAATTTAAGTTAAGTAAATCAATCAGAGTATGAAAAAGTTTCAAGAATCACTTCAGTTCAATTCAAAACTTAAAAAGAGTTATAAATTGGATTTTTATCGCTCAACACAAAACTCATTAAATGTAATTAAAAAAAAATTGTCTCGTCATAGTACCTTAACAAAAATACGAATTTTGTGCATGGCTTGCGTGCACAAAAACTAAGTGCAAGTAATAAAACCTTATGTCCGATGTCGGCAAATACCGATAGAGAAATGCTATAAAATCGTGAAATGCACCAAATCAGAGCCAACTTTAGCAGTAAGTGCACATTAGCTTTACCGGTCTTTTCGAACTGGCAGACATTTTTGAAAAGTTCCATTTGGGTGACCTCATTCTTACCTTATCAATATCGAACTATTTTCATCACATCTAAGTGTTTCTTCTCCAGCACAATTGCTACGGAACACAGTACCTGTAAAGACATCGATGTCGATACTTTGCTGAATTGTTCATCTCGTTCAAAAGTTCGCATCATAACGAACTGGTTTATATGTTTCGATGCTTTTCTCTTTGTAGAATCATTCTTCTTTCCTGTCTCAAACAGCACCGTCTGAAGATCGTAAATCAGAATGCAATTTATAAACGATGACCCAATCCGATACGTCTCGTTCTTGGAATACGGTTCCCTGTATTGCTCTCCCGACGCTACATAATGGCAGTGGGTTGGTTCTTTTAGACGATTGTATGCTAACGTTTTTCTTAACGTTTCCTATTTTTTTCCTGCCGACTCTCGACTTATGCGTAAAAGTTCGCTTTAGTGGTACATTTATTACAATCGTGCAGTTCATAAAGCACAACCAAATGTGTTCTGAGTTACGATTTGCGCACCGTTCGCACAGTGAAGTATGCCGTGCGCAATCATAATCGTAATCATAATAATGATAGCGCTAACAATAGCTCAGGACAGCACAAAATGAACTCGATTGCAGTATGAAAAAGTGGAGCATGATTTGAGGGCACACTGTACTGCTGCTGATTGTTATCTTGTGTAGTAAGGTCTGGTAATGCAGCATAGATACAGGACCATTTCCGATTTTAGTGACTGATCGGATTTCATTGGCGTTATATTGTATTTCTATATGGCTGCGATAATATTCTTGCTTCAAGAGTTTAGCAGTACAAATATGACTGCTTATATTCAACAACCTTTTGGCGGTGGATTGTGTGTGGTGAAAAATAGCAATGCAATGAATATACCGTATATTGCAGTGATACCGCATGTGTTTCTACTGTAGAAACATTGTTTTAAACGGTGGTGGTGATAAACTTGAACAAAAAGTAACACCTTTTTCCCTTATGCCACCATTATTTAATCTTAAAACTTTATCGGGCACAATGTCCACCTTATCCATGCACTTTTCATGTTGATAGTTTCAATTTTTTTTATCCATCTGTTTTATCTTTTTTCCATCCATTGTAAGAATACTCCGTTCTTCTAAAACCTAAGAGTCTTTCTAAGGGATAAGAGGTGGGTCTTATCATCACCATCATCATTATATGTTTACGTAATTTAAACCAGTGTTATCAAAGAAAACCAAAACTAAAGGAGCCGTTATAATGACGAGCTATAAGAGATGTGCGGCGACCTCACTGTCGTGCAGCGTATCAAGCTCGCCAGGCTCCGGTAGGCTGGCCATGTTGTACGCATGGAAACGGACGACCTAGCCCTTAAAGTCTTTTTAGGCCGTCCACAAAGACAGAGGAGGCGTGGTAGACCCAAACCGAGGGAACAATATGGCGTGGAGGCGCCCGCCATTAAGGCCGGGATAACTGACTGGCTGAAGAAGGCGTGAGACCGTGAGCGGTTTCGGACACTACTGAGGCAGGCCAAGACCGCAAAGCAGCTGTAGCGTTGGATAAGTAAGCTAATTCGCTTTTTCTGCTTGACGTAACGAACAAATCGATCATGGCAACGTACACAAGCAAACTGAAGTTATTAGGCACTACGAAAAAGGGGGATAAGAATCAAAATTCTCATATTAACCCAAAAATGACCAAATCTTGGATAAAAAAAAAAACTGTAGAATTCATTCCATTCAAAACCTGAACTTAGAACTGCTGAAGCGACAGGAGCGACGTGTTGCGAAGTGGCTTTTAGATTGGTAGTAACAGAACATCAGGAGAGGGTTATCTATGAAGGTCCATGATGAAACAGTCAATTAATTGAGCCGAAAACACTGCTGAAAGGCATAATGCTGCATGTGAAATGCAGTTTGAACATGTTTAGAAATTGTGAAACAGGATCGACAAAACTTGGGGACTTTTACTTATACTGGATAGTCCAGAATCCCCTTCCCCTGATTGAAGTTGTGAGGGGGGGGATATAATCCTACAAACACTCACATGGGAGGAATACTGAAAACAAGTTTAAAATCACTGCCCTAAAGTGTTTCACGCTTGTGCAAATAAAATTTAAAAAATCCTAACATTTTATAATACAATTTTATTTGCGTTATTCAGTGAACTGTTCTTTCCGTGCTATAACACATATTGGAACACTGTTTCACTTCCTAAAATCAACTATGTTTCACGATACTCGCATGGCATGAGGGGCATGAGTTGCAAAAAAGATTACAACCTTCCGGGATAATAATTGTTTCATATAGCACCCTCCAACTACCGGAACTATCATTTGCAAGCGTACTGGGAATGTAGGATGATGAAATTTTAATGATGCATTACAAACGGATGCCTTCCAAACTCTACTACCACTACATTAAGCAGTGTATACATACACGCACACACAAACGAATTGCAAATAAAATGTACCACCATATAATAATTATGTTAAAACATTTGGAACGTTTCAACGCCAACGAATAAGTCTCAACGACGTTTAGTATTTATCATACAATGGTTCATTCCACATTTCCGCATAAACTGTGACACTTTCCCGTCCTGTCTAAAGCTTTTACAGCTCTGCGCCGAGAGCTTTTACCGCCCCGATCCGGCTGTCTTTGACGGCACGTCGCTACCGTAACGCGATTCCGAGCCATTCTCACGCCGCATAAATTCGTCGTAAGAAGCTGCTGCGCTGCACTATCAAAAGCACTAGGATTGCTGCATGATTATCAGCCGCATATTTTATGCCGCACCCGTCATCGCCCATGTTGATGACTTTCTTCGGGCGCGCACTTCAGCTACGCCGCACCCTTGCCACCGGCAGCACACGGAAGAACATTTCACGCGGACCAGCTACCGGATATCCGCCAATCCGCTCGGCCATTTGCAGTCTGGGCGCAGCTCAACCTTCTGGTAGGGAGTTAAAATAAAAGGAAAAAAAGCAAAATCCAAGGACGTTTCCACGGCAGCGAAGCTCATCCCCAATTCGCGGCGGAAGACGACGATACTGTATCTGCAACGGAACGACCGGGTGTGAGCCGTATCGTGAATCCTTCGCCACACGGTGTGGTTCATGTGGAGCATGGAAATTGTGTCATTACCATGCATAAATATGATTACGAAAGCCACAAGCCGCCGACTCGTCCTGTACTAACGCTTCCCACGGACATGGGTGAGAATCGTTAACAGAAAGCGCTGCAGAGAGCTCTCGCGGATGTTTTGCATTTGCATCCGGGCCGCTGCTCCAAATATACCGGCTAACGATCGTCGATGAACAAATGAGCTGCAAATTTAGCGGGATATTCTGGAATGCGGAAGCTGTGAAAGTAAAATATTTCGGAAAATTGACAAGGCTTTCCCGCACCGCAAGTTCCAAGGACCTATATTCAAAGAAGCGTAAGGTTAGATCGATTCCTAAGTCACAATGACAAGTATTAGTTGAATTAGGCATAATCTAATTTCTCAGTTTTTGTGTAGTACTAACTTTGAGGAACGAGCTCAGTGGAACAAATTGCTAAACTTCCACCACATATTGTGTGTTGATGAATTATATTCCGGGAAAGATAAAATCCTTTCAAGCTTTTCTACCAACTATTTTCCACGATCTTTCGCTTGTATGAAAGTTTACAAAGAATCACTGCCGGTGCATGCATACTTCATAATTCATTGCCGACTAGAACCCTTTCCTCGGAAGTGCTGTAATCTGTGCGAATATCTTCATCACATACTTCGCCGCTTGCCTTCCCTTGTTACAGTATCGCTACAGTTGCATCTAAAAATGTGCCCCACGAGATGCCCCGCGACGTCGTTGAACGAACGAACAGCACTCGCGGTTCTCATATGGCTTATCCATGGCTGCAAGTGAATATTTTATTAAGTGCATCCCGAAGCACAAGGGGCACCGACGGGCACGTGCTAGCTGATATGGTTATGTTTGGTGTAGATTTTTTGTGGGGCCAAACTAGTAACTAGATATGAGGCTTATAACCGATGGTGAATTGATTGTGGAAACGGGAATAGATTATCCTGCACGAGCCGCAATGATTATTATGTTAGTATCTTTTCATCAAGGTGTAGAAAGCATACAATAAATGCTGCATAGACCGGAATGATGATTATTTTAGTATATTTTTATTAGGTTTTGGAAAATATCGTCAAGTACTCGGTACAGTGTAATGTAGCCACAGAGAAAACGCTAATCAAAACGAATGAGAATGTTATTTTGTTACCTACCATTTATTATAATTAATATAATTAATTTATTATTAATATTTATGATTTATTCCGACGAACTGCATAGAAGTCTATGCATCTTAACATACTATAGTTCTATCAAAACATTAAAACATTTAAATCCTAATGAATAATTCATCATTCAGCCGTACCGGCGAACTCGTTCGTTCCTGGGAACGTTCGCTGCGACGCTCATTTTCACTCATTTCATAGCCCTCTAGATCAAAAATTAGAAAACCGTATAGATTTTGTACTGGCCAACCTAGCGGTACATCCCTGTCCACTCATGAGCGACGAATGTTTCTCGTCGAACGAATTCGCCGGTACGGCTGAATAACTCGCAAGACTTACCCTAACATAACAATATGCTATGCCCGTCGTGGATTCAAGACTCGTATGGACCGTCTTCCAGTAGCAAGTACAGTCATCCGACTGCATAGTATTTAATAAATCTCGAAAGCTTGTACAAGCTGGCATAGGTCGTTATGCCACGGAAAAATATGATTCGCATAAAAAGTGATTCAACGTTTTTCCACAATTAAATTGTATTTTGAAACAATTCTTACACGAACTACTGCTGGATAAACAGTTCATAACAGTTAGGACATTTCATAATGTAAAGACTATCAAAAAAAATTTTTTTTTAATGCATTAAAAATATTTAAATAAAAAGTAGATAATGGATACAGAAATGATCTAAAATATAATTGCGGAGTGAGTTAAATATAACCTATTTATTAGACTCATCAAACCCGAATGCCAATATCAAATCCCAAGGTCGTTGGTGATGGCGATGTGGAATGCAGGGTCATGATTTCGAATTTTATTCAAATAATAGCTCACAACAAAACATTATATCCATTACAAATTTTGTTATATTGGACCACCAATTTATTGATTAATAAGTTACATATCACTTTAGAGTTCGATTTCTAATCATCAAAATGTAGATTTTTGCTATAATTTCAACAATCTGTCTATGGTAACACCGAGGCAAACGATATATTCCGTTTACAGCATCCATTTCGCGATCGGCACACTGTATAATCGTTGCTTGAACTACACCGCTTCGGATGCATCTTACAACGAGAGACGATTAATTACACTCTCACGGGGTACGATCCATTACCGTTTTGCTTCATCGTCTTCCACTATCGCGTGCTGCTGGTGATCGGTTGCTTTCAGCATAGTTCCAAATTTGCTACCCGGTTTACTAGCTAGCTTCCGGGGACATCCATCCTCAACGATACGACCCTGCTCTAGCACCAGAACCCGTTCGTAGTCCACCAGCGAATGAAGCCGATGCTATCGATAGTGTCGAAAGTGTAAGGGGGAAAACACATTAATTGCAATTAAATCCAACGTAACCTTCCCTAGAACCATCCATCCTTACAGCAATCGTGATCACCGTCCGTCCCTTGAACGCTTTCTTCGCTGCCTGAAGGACTAGCTTCTCCGTTTCCGTGTCGAGCGACGACGTTGCCTCATCCAGCACCAGACAAACTGAACCGCGCAGTATGGCCCTTGCAAGACAGAACAGTTGCCGTTGGCCGCTGCTAAAATAATGCTTATCGTCCGATATCTGCGTGTCTGCAGGTGCAAGTAAGGGCGCAATACATGTAAAATTATGTTAATATCAATTACGATCGACATCAGAAAAAATCCGAAAGAGGAGAAATTCTCTGTTTGACTCCTTCTCTGTTCACCCCTTACCCAATCCGTCCGGTAAAGACATGACGACATTTTTAAGCTGCGCCAGCTCGAGACAGTTCCACAGCTCCAGGTCCGAAAAATGGCCCCTCGGATCGAGATTCTCCCGCACGCTGCCACCGAACAGCATCACCTCCTGCGGGATGATCGATAGCCGCGAACGCAACTCATCCGTGTGCAGTCCGGCGATGTCAACGTCATCGATCAGAATGCGACCTGCCGTAACTTCCAGCGCACCGAACAGGGCCAACGCTAGCGATGATTTCCCACTTCCAGTGCGTCCACAGATGCCAAGCTTCAGATGGAGATAGAGAAGGAACAGAGCGTAACAGGGAGAGAATGTAAGGAAATGAAAAAGTGATTGGATCGAATTCGAACGTGACACCAACGGGAAATGGAAAACAATCGTTGGAATTGTCAGCATTGACAGGCCAGTCCAGTGGCGATTGGTATGCTACGAGAACAAAAACACCCAGCGAGACACAGACAGAGAGTGCGAGAACCAAAGTGTGCCACTGATGGTATTTGCAATGTTTTTAGTTGCTCGTTAGTGTTTGCACCCTTGCTCTAGATATTCTACCCCGGCAAAACTCGCCCGTTACGAGACAGAGGCAAACTAGTTTTTAATTTCAAGATTTGTCACAAACTACCGCTTTTTTGACAGGGCGAGAACAGGACAGGGAAAAGAAGCAGGAAGCGATGCCCGGTTTGTGTAGGAACTAATTCCTGGTCATCAATTTCGCACCCGGGTTGTACAAGAGTGTGTGTTGTTGTTCGTGGTGCTGGTGTTCTACCTTAAGTATCTCACACGACGGCAGCGCTACCGATTGTTTCTCGGTACTATCCGCAAACCATTCCCCTTTGCTCGGGGTTTACATGAAAAAGGAACCGGTGGACCATCGTTCGACCAACGCTGGTATCGTATGAAAGTCATTTATTTACTATTTCTCTGCTTTGCATCGCTTTTGTTGCAGAAATTACACTTCCTTTCGCCTAGCACCCTTGCGCTAGACAACACTTTGTCCATGCTGCTGCTGCTGCTGCTGCAGGAATGCCATTGGCATTCAGCAACCGCCCGGTATCGTTCTGCTACCATTCTCATCCACACGCTCATCGTCCTGGTTGGGGTTCGGCCAGCCACTGTTTCGACCAACCAGGATGTTTAACTATCGCTTCTTACTAAACATTCATCCGCAACGGTCGGTTGAGAGAAAAGCTTGAAAGGGTAACGGGGCAAAGGAGCTAGCATTCAAAGCACCCGAGCAGTCCATTAGCCTGTGAGTCCGGGGGCAGCTTCTAACTATTGCCACTAGTCTCATGCCTCCCGCTGCTCCCTGACTATAGCGATGAAGTACGATCCCTGGGTCGAGGTCCATTGGGCAACTCCCTATCCCCTAGCAGCAGCGCGAAAGCAACGGTTGCAAAAGCTATTGGAACACATTCCATCACTTCGACTGTGGCGTACCAAGCTGCGCGCTGGGTAATGTAAAAGTAGTCATTTAAATAATTAATTGTACTACGTTGTTGATGATGGCAGGGCCGGATGGTGCGCACTAGTACGTGCGGGCAAAGGGATGCCACTTGAGACATTGTGAGGTGGAATGATGACGAGAGCCTTGTTACAACGGTTGTTCTTGTCTCCTTCAGCCAAACGATAGAATTAAAGAACCCGCGAGCGAGAAGGCGGTGAGAAGAGAGAAAGCGAGTGTAGTGTTTTGTTTAACGCTATGCCCTGCGTGCTTCACAACTCCCCCCGCCCTCCTCATCCCCTCACACTTACCCGTTGACCTGCCGGGATTGTTAAATTCAAATTTGTGATTATGTTCTCCTTTTGATTTTCGTAGCGCAACGAGACGCCCTCGTACACGATGACACCCCGCAGTGGCCAAGATATTGGGACAGTTTTATCTGCATTACAGGCATAGTGGAAGAAAGAAAATGAGGTAAAGATGAATGTATAAGTTGTAAGAAGTTCCTGATATTTCTTGAACCGGATCGGATGTTGAAAGTTGAATGATAATCCTGGCGCTTCTGCTTCCGGCATGCACCAAGGAAATGCTAAACTACCCTCCGTTAGTGGCATATCCGAACCGGAGAAAGTTATCGATAAGCACAGGGTGTGTCGTGGGAATAAATCTGTCGATGATCGGAACTTGCAGAAAGCCAACGTTGGTATGTAAGGTCTGCGTTCTCGGTAACCGGTAAATATCTTCATAAAACATGCAACATGTAACAAGCTGCAGTGATTTTCTGTCATCTTGGAGAAATAATAGAAGATTGCTGTAGTTGATCGAAGTTTGATTGTGTGCGGAACTGTTTGAACCAGCCAGTGAATGGGAGCCGTTACTGGGGAATAAAAGCAATCATGCGAAACGGACCAGTCCGATAATAAACCGGACACAACATGACCGTCGATGAAGCATTGGGACCTTTTTCCTACC
Organism: Anopheles arabiensis; assembly: GCF_016920715.1. Taxonomy (NCBI): domain Eukaryota; kingdom Metazoa; phylum Arthropoda; class Insecta; order Diptera; family Culicidae; genus Anopheles; species Anopheles arabiensis. The sequence continues at coordinate 42,366,026 of NC_053518.1, forward strand.
GTATCAGGCCCCCACACCATTCCGCTATAGACAATGACTCATCAAAGATTAAACATCGTAGTAACATCTCGGTAGATATTCTTCCATCAGTAACATCCATCCGCCAACCGCTCGCTGAGCTGGAGGAATTGCTGAAAGGAATCAATTTTAATCCAGTCCAAGAGACTTACATGAAAACGGCACCACACCGGTGTCTTGCACCACTCTTGACGAACGTCCCCGGAGACCACCGTCCAGCCGGCGCCGCTGGACATCGCACTCGATGAAGGATTGTATTCGCTCGACCGCACCGCCATACATTTCCATCTCGGCGAACAGCTTCACGACCCAGTTTAGATAGATTGGCACCAGCATCGCGTAGTTGACCGCCAGCCCAATCAGCGACGAGCTGGTTGACTGTGGTCGCAGGCTGGCCGTAATCAGCGCTGTCAGGATCGCGACGAACACAATGATAGCACCGAGATAGTCCAGCGCGATGCCGAGCCACCGATTGCTGCAGTTCAGCGCCAGCTGAGCCACGTTGTTCGCCTCTATGCGCTTAAACAAAACCTCCATAAAGCGTGCTTCCTGGCCGAAGGCACGGATCGTCGTAACGCCCTCGATGGTTTCGGAAAAGTGTGCCAGCACCGGGGAATAGGTCATGCTTTCGATGCGCTGCAGCTCCCTGGTTGGAAAGAGGATGCGTCCGGTTATTGGAGAGCTGTTTAATCTTAAATTATTTTTACCATTTTTTCACCTACATCAATTAAAAAAACTCTGTCACTCCATACCTTTTCTACCGCACACGTACTGTGCATTCCAGTTCATCAAAGTTAATTAAACTTTGGTCAAATTTGGAAGCTCCTAACCTATGTCGTTCTCGAGAAGACCATACATTCTGACCAGCAAAAACATATTACAAAACCAAAGAAGATCTTTATCGTTTGGTTATACGAGAGCGGTTTGTAAAAAAAAAAACAGGTACCCCAAGCGCACTAAACTTGTGCAAACTTCAACTCGTCACTTCCTGGTGAGCTCAAAATTACAAAACGCCATTACCGAAGGGAACCCATGTCACGCGTCGAACGCAGCAAACGTTGGAGCAACGAAGGTTTGCCCAATAGCCACCCATATCTTCTGATTTTCTTTGGTAATTGTCGGTGGACCGAGCAGCTGCAGAAAAGGCTGACTCGGGACAACCATCGAACACGTGTTCTGGTGTGCGGTACTCCGAACCGACCTACCATAGATCATGTCTCGTAACATGTGGCAGCATCCTAACGATACCACTTATGTGTCCTGGGTGTCTCTGTTCCTGCAATGCAAGAGACACACACACACACTCAGAGACAGACACACTTGCACGATAATCCAGTGCAGGCGTACTGCTTCGAAGCTACACTGCATTCGCTTTCCATTTCGTTGCAACATCGTTAGTGTCTTACAGAGACCATTTTTTGCTCCACACCTTCCAATGACGGCCAACACGGTACGGCAGGATTAAAGTTTAACTATTTTTCAAGAACAAACTGAGCATGGGGTCACAGCTTTTTCTAAAGTTTGCCCTATCTGTGGGGGAATTTTGCATTACACCTTTGTCCTCTCAGCACAAGGAGCCACGCACACACACACGGTCCATAGGATTGGATCTCTTATGATTGAATTCAAGAACAGGGGGTGTTCTTATTTCACCAGAGGGCAACTTTCTATTGCAAGTGAGAGAAATTACGCTTGACACACCGTACCAAGAGAAGCAGCACGAGCACCACAACCGTACATCCGGAACAATCAAATATGATATTCATACGACGCGGCACAGATCGTAGCCACCGTAGCCGTATCAGTCAGCCGCTGAGCACACAAATTTATGCCAACTCAGCGGCAACCAATTCCCTGACTGTCAATTTTCGTACCGTCCCCGTCCATGTGCCGTAATCAATTTCACCAAAGTTAAACAAGCTTTTGAGCCGGAAATTTGTATATCACCCCACACCAGGGGACCACCGTTGCATCGGACCACGACGCTGCATGAGAATTTTCTTCACAAATTATAAATCAACGACTTCAGCAAACGGGAAACTTCAGCACCGACACCATCCATGCGTTTGGGTAGGAATGAAAAGAACGGCGTTGCATCAAAAAGCGAGCTTCGGTCTCACTTCCACGTCTGATACTGCCCCCAGCGGGTCCTTCAGAGGTTTAGATATTAGATAACTCTGCACCTTTCATTGCATTTCGAGTGTGTAGAACTTTATCCCAACAGACATGCAGGCCGAAGTTCAGCTCTTCGCCCAACTTCGCCCGGAAGAGGAGGTTCGTTGGCTTCAGCAATTGTGCTTTCTGCTTATGTGTTTTGCTCCCCCGACCTTTCTTCCGGTGCCTGGGCTTCCGGACGATGGTAAGATACGTCAGCAGCGCGCGTGTGTGTGCGTGTGTGTACCGGTTACATGTGCAACGTCGGCGTGCTCCTTCTCCCTTCCCCCCCGGGATGGCAAAGTGCAACCGTGACAAAGTGTGTAGCGTAACCCTCCCCATTCGGTAAGTAAATGTTTCACATACGATAAATTGGTTGTCAACGGATGGGAAACTTCATTTCTGCACTCTGTTGTTACCGATCCTGTGTGCTGGGCTGAGAAAACAGAAAACAGAACCCGGCTGCAAACGAGTTGCTGATTATAAAGTTGTGTTGCTGGCGTATTTCAGGTGAGGATGTGTTTACGTGCACGTGAGATTAAAAGCACTTTAAGTGATGGGTACAATTGTTTTGAATTCGTAAGTCGTAGCTATTGCATATAATATGCATAAAGTTTGTTTGTTATTTGAGAAAGGCTCCAAAGATGGGTAGATGTTTTGAAGTATCCCAATTGTGTCCTTGTACAAACGTTAAGAACATAACGATGCAACGACCAGAGAAACGAAACAAATGGTCATGAATGTATAAAAATGTATTCCCAGGACAAACCATTAGCCAACCCAAACACGCAGAGGTTGTGGCTCCAACCATACAGATTAATTGTCCTAGTCCGAATCTGAACGCTTCTTTGAAGGCAGTGTTTGTTAAAACTGTATCCCACAACAACCATAGCCAACAAGCACTTTCGCAATCCTGACATGCCTGGGAAGATGTTTGGTAACCCACTCAACTAAATACCGACGTACGAGATGGGTCCCCGGAGGCAGCGCAGCCGACGAATCCTTTAATACTACTTACCTGGACGATGCACGGTAAAATTTTTGCACCATGTAGTAAATGCCACAAATTGGTATTGTTAACAGGATGAAATACGGCGTCACGACACTATTTATGAGCACGGCACACACGCAGAGCAGAATGAATTGTAGCAGCTTTTGACTTGTTGCAGCGATTTTCTGTGAATAGGGAGCGAGAGAGAGAGAGAGAGAGAGAGAGAGAGAGAGAGAGAGAGAGAGAGAGAGAGAGAGAGAGAGAGAGATAAATGTGCATGTGTAATACGAACAGAATGAAGCTGTAGAGTAGCAGCAGCAGATTGAGTCGTTCTTTGAAGTGATGAAGAAAGGGTCCAGGGTCCAGGAAGCAGGGTTCATACCAAGCACTGATTTATGGATCAATTTGCAATCCTTGCCTGCTTGCTTTTCGTGTGTTCCCGTGGTTTTGCAATCGAACGGCAATCTTGACCGAAACAACCTCTTACCTTATCCACCACGGCCACGTCGATGCTGAGCCGATTCATGATCCGCCCCAGCGGTACGGATTGGAAGAAATGGATGGAATTCTGCAGCACCGATGCAATCAGCTCCCGATGTAACCTCCGCCGGGCGTTGCTGCCCGCCCGCTGTCCGGCCGGTACGGAGATGGCCGCCAGTACGATACACACAGCGGACAGTGCGACGTACGCGTGGAAATGGCGCCGTATCTGCGTGTGTGTGCCGGAGTGTGTTTAAACCGAAGAGAAAGAACAATCCATTACCACCCGCTACATGAGGCGACGACAATCATCATCACATCCGACCAATTCGTATGCAAATTGACAGTCAAATTTAGCCAATCGTGTGCACGATACTACACCAAGCACCAAGCAGTTACCTCCAACGGTTTGGTTGGCGAAGATGCATCGGCAACCGTGCCATTCGCCGGGACGACAATGGTCGAGATGGTCGCTGTTTGATCCGTCCACTCCTGCAGCCAGAAGTCGGTGTACACTTTGAGCGCTTGCTGGGCCAGCGCGCTCAGGAAGAAGATGGCAACCATGCGCGGACCGCACGATATCAGATACAGCCAATACATTCGGGCCGGAATGCGGCCGTATTTGCGCTCGTCGTCGTAGATCAATCGGTTGGACACTTCGGCTTCGCCGTAATCTGAAAGTGGGGAAGGAAAGCGGAAAGATTTGTGCAAAGCTTTCGCATGGTTGTACAGAATTGGTGGCCTTCGTTTGCGCAGTGGGGTCAAAGGATTACATATTGCTCAAGGTTTAAAGAGTTAGAAATTGCTCGAGTGGTCTATAGCTTAACTGAGCTGTTTCAAAATTTGTGTTAACTGTTTCTACATGTGACATGTTATTGTGTAAGCAAGTTATCATAGAAAAATATTCTAGTACTCAGCCAGTTTATCACACTCGGAAAAAGACATAAAAGACATAAAAAGTCCATAAAACACAATTTTGTCTTTTTTGACAGTGTAGAGTTAGGCCGGTCTCGTAGTACAGTCGTCAACTCGTACGACTTAACAACATGCCCGTCATGGGTTCAAGCCCCAAATAGACTGTGCCGCCATACGTAGGATTGACTATCCTGCTATGGGGGGAAATCAATTAGTCACTGAAAGTCAAACCTACAAGATGTAAAGGCAGGCCTTGACCGACAACGGTTGTTGAGCCAAAAAAGAAGAAGAAGAAGAGTTTATGAATCTGACTGAAAATTGTTTGAAAAAAATATCATTATTAAATTTGGCAAATTCAAGTAATCGTGTATACATGTATTAAGTTACATGTGTGTACAATTTTTAGAAGATTACTTAAATCTAAGCTATCCGTATTAAAATTTTTTTTTCTTTTTTTTTTGATGTAATGATTATTTTCACCATATGTATGATGGATGAAATAAATACATAAAATAAATAATAATAATAAGCATCCAGAGCATAATGTGTTGATATTAATGTGCTTTTTATAAAATTTGAACTATAAAAGCTGTTACAGTATTTTGAAATCAATAATATTTATCCACCAAAATGTACTAATGCATGTTGCACCAAAACGGCACAAAAACTCTGTTTGCAGCATCGCAAGACTCTCGCCAACTTATGAACCAACTTAACACAATGCTCATGATTCGTGAATTATAAAATTCCCCTTTTGTCTGCGAACCACAGCGAATAAGTACACATAGACGTCATACAGACACACTCACACACATACACCCATACTGCCGACAGTTTGGTTCAACAATGACATTTCGCTTAAATGCAATAGCGTGCACTCGAGAGCGTAAGTCTCTGGTGGTAATTTTCTGTCGCATACTTTATCCTATTTGTGCTAAATTTCTCAGGCCAAATGGGAAGACGGGACGGGAATAAAATGTACAAAAAAAACAACAACCAAAAACGCTAAATCCCTCACTCGCTCGCTCGCACTAGCTGCGACAACTTGGTGACGTTCCAATTTATGATGCAATCGCGTACACTCGGCGACCCCGAAATATCCCGCATGGCCCGCAACAATTCCCGGCGTCAGTGAGACCCCTTTTCTATCCTCCTTTCCCTCTACCACGTGTTCCCCTTTCTTATCGCATAATGCTCGATTATGCTAAAGCACTCTATCGCTCCGATGGCAGTCGCGACAGCCAGATTGGCGTACGAGCGAACCGGCGTACATTCCCGCTTGCATTTTATTTTCACTTCGTTTTACTTCTTTTCATTTTTTTTTCGTCGAATGCAACGGCATGCCAACGTAGAATCGAAGCATGTCAAAATCGGATTATTGAACGTTACACTTCTTTCACCGCACAACACACAGCCCTCCTCAGTTGGCGTGACGCGGAAATCGCATGCATATCCGCCACCCGTCCCAGCCCCACCGACATAGCTAATCCCGCGGAAATCAACTTCAAGATCGTCAAAAGCAGACAGGATGCAGGGAGGGGTTGCACCCACACTGCAATCTGGTGTTTAAACCACGTCCGGGAATGCATAATCGATGAAATCCACTTGTGCCAAGTGCGTCCGACGGAAATCCAGTTGGAAGCGCAAGTGTGGTGGCTCCTGTTCGCGCTTCAAGTGGAATGTCTTGCGAAGCACGCAAATATCTGAACGCATGCCAAACGGAAGCATAATCGTGCAGGCAGCGCACAGAAGATGGTGGGGAATATAAAAAAAAGGCAACGGATCTTGCACTAACCACATGATGTGGTTTTTCGTACGCCTTCGGAAGTCTTTCAATAGCATAAAATGGGCGAAAAACAAGAAGCTCTACGAACAAGGCGCACAGTCTAGTTGTTTGGTTTACCCTTATTTGTCGCTTCCCTCAGCAGTTTGCTCAAGGTAATTACGATATAAGTGCTTCTGGTTTAAAGACCATCAATGAATATTTATTTTGGAATAAGGGCATTTACTTTCATTTACTTCTACTTGATGCGCAGTGAAGGGCCCCGCATGGATGCAAGAATGTTTTCCACACACAATGCTTGACTTTTGTTGTGCTAACTGGATTTGCTCTTTAGTGTAATCGGAGCTACCAAAGGAATGGAATGCGACATGTAATTGAGATTCAATTTTAAAATGAAATACATTAGATTAAAAATTTTAATCTATGATACAGCTGTCTTTGACTTGAATTGTTTAATGCCAAATGGCTGACGTTTAAATCACGATAACTAAAATAGTAAACGGTTTCGGACGTATTTCTGAATCAATGTATCTATTTTATTAATTTGATTGGACTAAAATGATGAAAAATGGCATAATTCGGTAACAAACACTTGATTCTAACCCGAAAATTCATTTTTGAGTTATGTTTAACTTATTCAAAAATAAAATAAACAAAGAAATCGCGCAAAACATGTCATCCATTCGAGTGTGTGAGCAGCATGGTTATATCTTCCTTGCTAAATTGATCAAGTTTCTAACAGTAATCATACAACATGCAATCGATCATCAATTCTTATGAATTTTAGAAAATTTTCAAGTTTTGATTTTTAAACCTCTGTTTTTAACTTTGACAATCTTATCCAATGTTTCTCCAATTCGTGCCTTTTTATATTGTAAGTATTTGTAATTGAATTCCAAACCTGTTGCTTTTTTATGGTTGGCCATTGTCTTTTTGATGGTGACGTCTGCCGTCAAAAACCGATACTGCTTTTAAAAAAAAAAAATAATGGAGACCTTCATGATTCTAGTCAGCTTTTTTACATGGAGTTTGACAGTTGGAGGCTGAAAGCATGCTAAAATTTCTTACAAAACCACACACAAAACTAGCCTGCGATTTTCACCCTAGATTATTTTAGCCTCTAAGCTAGAATTAGATTCGAGGACCTGCTCAAAAACTGGCAAAACAAGATCGTTTTTTCATTCATCCCAAGGTACATTAAAGCGATCAGGTGGCGAAATATAGAATCAAAGTGTATGTAGGTGGTCAAAGTGTACCAGGTGGTTTCATAGGTTATTTTTTATGACCAAATTAGAACTTCACGTTTTGCCAGGGTAGGTGAACACTTTTTATCAAACAGGCTTTCTGGTTGCATGACGAATACACAAAATACTCTTAAAATCTTCATTCAGAAGCAGAAGCGATAAAAATCAGCCTTCGAAATACACACACCTTGGGATAAGCCCACCTGTATATTAAACCCACTTTGATAGCTGATAGATTCAAATAGCTGACAGGCTGAATTTTCAGCCTACGATATGAAATCGGAAAGGAGCCCAATAATAAAAAAATATTTGGGAAACCCGAAAAAATAACATAAAAAATCTCACAAAAACATGGTAACTTACCTTTGGCTTTTGGCTGAGTAAAAATCGTTATACTGTAAAGGCCGGGGGACATTGTCCGTTCTCGCTTGTGTACAGGCGGTCTCGGAGATACACGGTACCTCTTACACGCGGATTCGGAGATACGCGGTTTTCGAAATTTGACAGTTGTATGAGCGAATTGTATCTGACGCTCAGTGATTCTCTTGAGAACGAATGAGGTAGGATAAAGAGAACGAGAACGACATGTGCTACGCCGCTTATTGCAATGAAACAAAAGAGTGATAATAATCGCACGAGAAATTGTCACTCTCTTGCCATGCGCTACGTGCTCACGCGAAAAACTCTGACGTCAGGCCGGCGGTCAAAGTGTTAATGATTTAAATACACTCAGAATCAGTTTCATTTTCAAACAACGTCCTTGAATTTAATAAGACTATAAATAAAACGGCACCTAGTTTGCATTGCGCAATTATAACATTCCCAATTATGGAAAAATTTGCAACTCTCAAAGTTTCCGAACATTATTCACTTATAAACAACGCCATATATGTAAGTTCTGCGAGTTAAAATTGTGATCAATTGACGCGTTGTCTTTACCTTTTTTTCTATATCACTATTCAATACCCACATTGCTACCATTATCAAAACCAGCCCATGCATTCCACCGTGCTGTAAAGTTCACCAGTTCACTTACCAACGGAAGATTCCTCCGTATCCTCGCTTTGGCGCGAAATCGTCGAAAGCAATCGTTTGATCGAATAATGTCGCTCCTTCGGAATGCTTCTGTACGGCGGAAAATGAAAAGAACAAACGAGCACGCACAACGCACGGCCAAGGTTAGGAAAAAACTGGCACTCCATCCACAGCGAATGCATACCGACTTTAGCGAACTGGTCTTGCGTGATGACTTTCGCGAGCCATCCTCCCGCTCCCGGTACGGTCGGCCGAACTCGGTCGGGTTCGAAAACCGGCGGCCACGCAGTGACATCCTTCGCAGGAACTCTGGAATGCGGAATCCAATCGAGCTACGCTTCAAATCCTCACAACTATTTCTGCCCTCATTCTGGCCGTACAGCAGCACACCTGTCCGGTTCGGCTCGATGCCGTCCATCCCCGTGTCGTCCGTGCCGGCAAGCATTCTAAGAGAGGGAACAAAAAGAGCATGGAGAAATAACCCTCCACCCCACATTATGGGAACATCAGTGATGGTAGTAGGGCAGTTGAAAGAATTCCCACGATTCGATGAGCGGGAACAAAACTTCCCACAAAGCCCACAAGGCAGCACAAATGCCGTACGCATCAGCCCCCGTACCTTCGCTGTCCGGACAGGGCACCGGCACAAACCAGCTGTCCCGGATGAGCCGCCGTACCGCCCTGGTTGAGGCGCTTCCGGTACAGCGTATCATCATCAAGCGCACCCGAGCTGGTCAGCGTGGTTGGGAATGAAATGTGACGTACGACGACCGCAGGTTGCCGCTGCTGCCGTTGGTTCACCGTGCTGCTGCTAGTCGTTGCGTTCGTGCCCAGCTGCAGGGACAACGCACGAAACACACTCTGATGTCCGGTGCCGGGAGGATGTTCGATTGGTCCGAGTGGAGGCCGGCGCAAGACGACGGCCGTTGACGACGGGGGTGAATCCTTCCGGAGCCGGTTGGAGTAGTGCCGGCGCAGGGCAACGTTTGGTTCGTGACAGTCTTCGATCGGCAGCGGAAAATCGTGCGCCGAGAAGCGTGATCCAAACAGGGCCCGGTTTGCCATCGTCCGGGGGAAGTAAAATGTGCGCTGCAAAGGGAAAAATAGGCGGGAAAGGAATGAATGGTTGGTCTGGTAGCTCCGTTTTGATCGTAAAGTTTATTTATCGCTAGTTAGCTAGCTTTATAGCATGATACGTTTAAAATTTTCATCACAAGAGATCAGATTCACAACAACACGATTTTCCAATAGTCTCCCTCAAGCAGTTGAATACTAAAATGTATTGTCCTTTATGAACACATTTGCTCAAATGCAACATAAGTAATCAAAACTATAGTTACTAGAAACAACAATCAAAATTAAATTTAATTTCGTTTGTCACCAAAAAAACGAATTTCCACGACTGAGCTGTGGATATTTAAAGAATAGGACAGCGAGTCTATTTGTTAGGGATAGACTGTAAAACTCTTGCCTAGATGGCTTTTTGGACATCCTCTCATCTTAGATTCTCTAAAGTAAATGTATAATCAGCCCCTGTTAGGGCTGAACGCTCCAACTAATCATTCAATTCCGGTCTTATAAAAGCTGATGCGCCCACCATTACCATCGATAGTTAGAAGTTTTACTTAAATCAAAAACATACTTTTCCCATTTACAAGAATTTAATCAGCTGTCTGTTAGAAGCTTATTTTTTAGTACTAGAAAACTTTGATAGTAACAGAACAATACAAACAGAAAAATTTCTTCTTAAATAATCAAAAACATATAAAATGAAAACATGTAAAACTAAACACAAAAACACAGGTCTTTTCCACCCCAGTTATCAGTAAACCACAATATCGCTTGCTCAATTTCTTGCCAGCATCGGACCCAGAACGCATTAGACAGCATTCTTTAGATGGTCAAGCTTGACGAACAATTATGAAATCTTACCTGTCCATCCGAGAAATAGGGATGCTACTTTTATCAACCCCTGAACTGTTACTTCTTTCCTCAAATACCAAGCTAACAACCCATCTCCAGCCACTGTAACTATGGCACATGGTGTAAGAGACTTCTCGGACCGAAAATCCCACACGGAATCCGTTCTTCGGAATTTGTTTCCCCAAGGAACGAAATAAAACTTTCCATCCGCAACGAAAAAGCAGCAGTAGGGGGAGTGGTCCGCACCACCCGATTTAGTCACCACCAACATTCTCGAGGTTAATCGTTTGGCGTTTGGAAGAAAGACAGTGCCAAAAGTTGGGGCTTACATGAGCGGGCAACGTGTACGAGCGGGATCGGAAGAGAATGGGAGAGGCATAAACTTTTCACAGCTCAAAAGTTTTCCATCGACAAGACTGCGGGCAGGGGCCTGCGCCACCACGGGCACCACTTATCTCTTTATTTCTTTTCGGTTGAGCATATTAATTTGCCGTTCGAAGCGACTAGCTCAGCCGCAGAATCGTATTTGTATTGGGATTGCGTCCTTATTATAGCCGGGGTGCCGGGTTTTGCCGTCTTATTTTTGTTGCTGTCGAGTTTTGCAATCGGAACAATTGGTTCGATCGGTGGCTGAAGCGACTATCGGGAAAAAGTTAACTTCACTGCTAAATGAACATTCTCAAAAAGTTTCACCCGGGCAGTGGCTGTGAAATCTACAAACTTTCCAATAATCATCATCAGCAGCAGCAACGGGCTTTGGGTTGCTTGGACTGAGTTCGGCGTGCTTACTGTATACAAAACATAATCAAACGAAGCGAACGATTATCTGGTTGAGTGAAGTGTACCGGGCCGGCGGCAGAAACCCGGGAAACATGCGGAAGGAACCGGCTCAAATGGAAACTTCCAGGAATATTATGACGCAAGCAAACATAGCGTCGTGGATGTGAGAATACGTTTTTTCTTCTCTAAGATCAATATTTATCTTAAAACGAAGGCTCAACACATGAACTACATAGATCTTAAATGTGTTATTAACACACATTTGCTGTGCACTTTGCATAAATTAAGGCGTTCTCAGTTGTATTGGTTGTGAAAAAGTGTTATGAAGACTTTTTCAATTTCCCATAAATGACGAAATCATAAGTAAGCTCAACTCATTAAGCCTCATTCAGTAATCGAGTGAAAGTGGACCTGAGCAGTGTTTTTTATGATTTCTTACTAAATAAGCGTCCAGAGTGTTATGCAAAGTACAACTTGTGAGTTTTTTGGCTGAATTTTTCCTTCTTGGAACCATGGTTCTTTATGCGAAGATTTTCCGTACAATTAATTAATTCTAGTAATAAACTAAAATTGATTTTTTTTCCTTCAGAACGGCCTATTTAGCAAAATCACTGTAAAGTTTTTGTCAAAATACATGTCAAAATTACTATTCCAAAGGAATTCTTTACATAATGGGGTTTTCACAGTAAATAATGGAATTTAAATAACTGTGCGATTGTAATGATAAAAATCGCTTCCCAGCAACACTTACCTCCATGAAATCGTTCTCCTCGGTTGCATGGTTCCGCTGAAAGCTAATTCGAGAGATGTTTTTGAAGAGCTTCCATCGTTCCCGTGCCGTCCGTCCCGGGCTTCAAAGTGTCGTTCGCGAAGGTTGTTCAAATGCAATGCCGCAACACAGGTTGGAGGCAGCAAATTGGATGAAAAATAAACACCCACCGATGGGAGAGTAAAACAAAGCAAAAACAGAACGATCATTAACCACAGAGCTTGGGGCGGAAATGGCACGTCAGTCTCCTCCCACTCTAAGATGGAAGCAGCCTGCAGTGCAATCGTCAACAACTGCACTCCTATTGCGCATGGTATTTTGTCGGGTAAATAGCCACTGATTAAAACAAGAAAAAGCGCCCCAAACACCGGAACGCTGCATGCTTAGGTTTTACCAAATACCGTGCCCGATATAGTCAAAGACGGCAGATAGAGAGAATGAGAAAATGTGAATCGCTTTCCCGGTCCTGTGGACTCGGTCCGGTGACGTTCGGTGTGCAGCAACGAATTGCAGCAAATAGTTCTTCTAATTACCTCGATTGTGCTTCGCTCGACTGTTGCTGCTCCTTTGCAATAATTGCATTCCACTCCCGCAGGATGTGCGGATAATTGTTCTCGATTTCCGTTAGCGAACCTGTTGCACTGACCGTGCCTCCCTCCATCACCACGATCTGGTAGCACGATGGTTGAATGGTGCAGCAGCAGCGTTTTGCACGAATCGTCCGCCAGTTGATGTCGTCCAATCATCCGTGCCGGCCGAAAATCCAAACGGTTTAGTTAATGGAATGTCCCCGAAGTGGTACAGTGCCGGGGGAGGAGAGGAGGAAGAGAGAGGAGAGAAAACGAGAGAGGTAACAAAAAAGCAAACCAAGAAACCAGAAAGCCATTAAACGTTCACTGCTAGGAAGCGGAACCCGGCAAAACCCACTTTTTCCCGGACGTCTATCACTCTACCGGGATGCGGCCATGATGGTGCCCACACACCAGGGTGGCGGATTGACTTACATTGTCCGCTCGATGTACCAGCTGCACCTTCTGGGTGACCAGGATGATGGTTCGCTTTTGGCGTGCCAGCATCCGGTGGACACCGTTCTCGAAAACGTCCATGGCGACCTCGTTGTCTAGGGCGGACAATGGATCATCCTGGGAAGGATAAAAGAATCACGCTCAATCAGTTAGTACCGAGTCAGTGCATTGGTATTGTGGAATTGCGGATTGAAAACACAGCTTAACAGCAGAATAAAATGCAAACCTTATAAAATACTAAACACCTAACTTAATTTATAATATTAAAAGGAAACAGCAACTTTATTACACATAAAAAGAATGGAAAGAAGATACATTAATGTAGACACATATAATAATACATTAATGAACAAAATAGTTTAAACTTAACTAAACAAATGAAATGATATGTATTGATGTAGTAGTAGTATTTGTTGTTTTAAAATGAGAACAGTAGAATTATAGTAGAGAAATAGAATGTAAAAAATATACATCGCTAAGAAAAAATATTGATTCAAAAATCATAACCGATACAACTACATAGTTCAAACAAAACACATTTGAAAAAGACATGTAGAATATTAAAAAAAGGCTAAAACCAATTAACTTTCTCCCGAGCACAATCAAATCAAAGCGCCGAATAAATAAAACAAAACACGAAAAACCCCGCCACTGCACACAACACACATACACTTACCAATATTACGACGTTGGCCGACGAGTAGAGGGCCCGGGCGATGGCGATACGCTGCCGCTGACCACCGGACAGTTTCAGGCCACGTTCGCCAATTTCCGTCCCATCGCCGGCAGGCATCAGGTCGAGGTCCGGCTTCAGTGCACAGGCCCGCAGCACCCGGTCGTACCGTTTCGGCCGGAAGCTCTCGCCGAACAGGACGTTCTCCCGGATGGTGGCGTTCTGTAGCCACGGTTTCTGCGGAACGTACGCAATCGATGAGTATCTGAAACAAAAAACAACCCACCCCGAAACGGAAAAACGAATCGTGAGTGAGAGAACAAACAGACAACTGTTGGTGGCTCCAAGTGCAATGTACCTTTTACCTCCGCACGGTTTCGTTGACAAAACAAACAGCCGAACAAACCGAGGGGAACAAGTTAAAACGCATAGAACATAAACGATGCACATGTTTTTTTTTTCTTAACATTCGACGATCTGACTTGACTCTAACTGCAGCGCACTGCTTTCGACAGGTTGACTTAGAGCGCCGGAGTCTATTGCGAGACACACAAACACCCAATTACGGTCTGTCACACCATTGAACGAAACTCTCAATCAAACCAGAATGAATGGGACGGTGCCGTTATGGATGATCTTGTACATTTCCATGGGAACTGTGTTCACTAGAGATGGTTTTATGCGTTTGGTTTTAGATTTAGAACGAATCGGAGTTGTAGTATGAAGCTTAGGTTGCTTCGAAACATTACTTTAAATGTTACTAAGGCAAATAAGCAGAATTGTAAATCATCTGCTGCTCTTTTCCATTCCTCCGTTCGTAAGTAAGGGATTGCAACGAACTAACTTAACAAACAATACTGCTACTGCCCCAATGCCAGGTTCGAGATCGGAACGAACACGACAGGGCATTCCAATGATGCAATGCACACACACACACACACGTTTCTTCATCTATTGCAAAACAGTCCAAACAGTACGGACATACGAACGGCAAACCAGCGAAACGGATTCGATTAACAACCATTTTCAGGTTCGCTCTCCCTGGGGGTGGTAAGAGATGAGCGCAATTCAATGTGCCGTGCCAACCAGGCACACCAGGCACAGCTACTATATGTTCAGCGAATAAGAATTGTCACTGATTGTTTGCACTTGATCAAATGCTTCGTTTCTGTCTGCAACATCGAAAAAGATACCAAGCGTTTTGTATTCTATCATGCATTGAATAAAACGTTATTGGTTTAGTTTGCACTTTTATTTGCTTTTCTGAGGTTTCGTCAGAGAGCACTTACCAAATGAGTGAGGTGAACGAATATTTAGTATTTATTTATTTATTTATTATAATGTTAGTGTATATAAATTTTGATATTTTTTTCATGATAGATTGTTAGATAAATAACAATATAACATTAAATTTTAATATAGTTATCATTTTTAGCCAATTTTAATGAAGGCAAGTTGGTGATGTAGCTTTAAGTTCTCAGATACATGTGTTTTAGATGCTGATTATTTATTGATGATCTAATAAGTGTAAAAAGTTAATTCCTAGTACATTCGTGAAACCTTGTGTTTGCTTAGAGTATTGCCTTTTTTGAATATTTTTTATTATTCTGAAAACTAAAAAATCTGCTTAAAAGATACTTGAATCGTCTTCATGGTCGTAATGTGGAATAAATACTTGTACGATATTTTAGCATATCTACAATATACTACTATACAGATCTTATTGTAAACAACACTATCAGCTTTACTACTAACTACTGCAACACATTCATTACAACACACACACGCAAATCAGATCATACCATAACAAGACAACCAGAAGAGTTCAGGCCACACCGTTCGTATAAAAACAACTGTGACACACTTCTTGAAAACACCAGAAAAATCCATAATAGGCAAATCAGGCGTTACTGCAGGAAAACTAGGTGAACTGAGAACGCATGGCAACTTATGAGCTCAGTTCTGCATGGCAATTTATAATGAAAGCTCACAAAAACATCCATTCTTTAGCAACAATAGATGAAACCTTCTTTCGCAGTATAGTAAAACCGCATCATAGGCACATATCGAAAAACACCTCAAACCACTTCAATTTATAAATTGTTACCAAAAACAATAACATTTAATTAGGACAAAAACACATTCCAAAACCAAATATACGACAAAACCCATAACTTATTTTCAGTATAAATAAAACCAATTCTGATCACGGCAGATCAAATTCACTCCAGCTGCCAAGATAGGACGTTACGCTTCCCAAAACTTCGCCTACCAACTTATTTCAAGAAGTTTCAAGACGATCAAATGCCGGGTTCTATCAGTCCGCTTTGAACAGTTCGTTCCACCTCGTCTCATGTCAGTAATAATTGACTCCCCGCAAACATAGTGCTCGACAATATTATTTTTTCCATTTAACTTTATTTTCATACGCCAGATCCTGCAATCAGACCAATGATGGTTATCGAATGAAAAAAATGTAACATCAATTATGCTTTTTTTTTGAGTAACACTTATTTTCTGATGAACACGGCTCGAAAATGTATCATAATCTAAACAAAATTCCGAAAAAATAACCGATTTTTTTATACGGGGGTGTTTTTTTTTTAATTTCGCAGCTGTTTTGAGCAATATTCCAGCTAAATTGAAAAAAAAAATCCCATCAATATATTCAAGTAATTTCCTTAAATGGTGTAAAACAGGTCATTTAAATATTCTGGATTAAAAAATCTTAATTGATTAGGTAAATCCTAAGTTATTGCAAAAACATGGTTTTTTTTTAATTTCTCATAGTGTGAATTGAATGAAACTATAAAATAAAGTTAAATTAAAGTTGAAATGATTGATATGAAAAACACCGCTTTACACTCTTTATAACCTACATCGATTGAAATTATAAGCATGCTAGAACCAACTAACATTAAAAAGAACAAAGCGATTCTACGTTTGTTTAAATGTCTGTCTAATTTGTCTAAGAAACCCCACACTAGAGATAATGTTTGCATGCAGCGTTGACACCCCGTCAAATGTCAAATTTACTTTAAAAATGTTTAATAAAGCCACACACCATACGAAAACGTTTCATTGATTAAGTTAGCTTGATTCCGATAACAATTGCTTCCATAAGTTCTATAAGTTCTAATGATTTACGGCTCTTCGAGGCTTTTCATGTAAGAAACGAAACAGAGCGAAATAAACGGAAAGCAAACAAATTTATAAAATAATGAATCAAACGGATTTTAATTTTCACATTCATAGATGTCGGTAGAAAAGTTAGTGAAAAATAAGTAAAAAATTTGTTTTACGTATCTTAAACTATGGTTTGAGCTATTTAATATATTTAACTTTAAAAATACAGCTCTATTAAATCATTGCTTCAACGTCTTCCATTACATACGTTCGATGTAAATATTTAAATAAAAGTCATACCGAAACCATCAAACATTGCCTCCTTTCCCTTATCAAATGCATCGTTTGATAAAGCACTGAATCGATCAAATGTGAATCTACATAAATCCAATGCCAACGCTCGTAAAGCATCTGCTTTTCCCGGAAATCGGATCATAAAGCTCATCCAACAAACGAACGAAGGATCACAATTCGATTGGTTGATTGAACGCATGCATGCATCACGAGGGCAGCAGTAGTAACGCGTACGTTCGACATACGTTGAAGTGCACACGATAATTTGCTCACCAACACACCATTTCCGCTCTTTTGACTCTTTTTGTTGCTGTTCATTTACTACGATCCAAATCAAGCGTGTTTGAGTATGTGCAGTTCGTCATCGGCCATTTAGCTTGCCCATTTCAGTTTACGCAGTGCTTGTTTGCTTTTGAGCACGTTAACGGGGAACTATCATTTTAATTTAAACCCTCGTACCACGAAAAAAGGATCCCTCCGCCTCTGTGGTGTATCCTACTTCCTCCTTTCTACCCCCGCTAGGATGCAAAGCATCAAACTATTCAGATAAAATAGCATTAATGTCAGCGCGGCCGGTCACCGAACGGTGCGCAAAATCACATCCACCTACACCGGAAAAGTGCCCCATAAACATTCGATAAAATCACTTCTCAGCCGTTGCCATACTCACACATAAAAAACGGTCGTTTTTTCAACATGAACAAAAAGAATATAAAACGTAGAGAAAGCGGAACGAATCATTGCAATAAATACCGTAAAAAAAGGAGCAGACGGGGAGCGAGATTCGGAAAACGTGTGCGGAACACGTTTTGCTCCCATCCGGCGATAGTAGCCAGCCCATTTATTTATGCTCACCCTGGCCCTTCCCATTCCTGGTCCGGATTTTGGATGAATTGATTTTCCGACGAATTTATTGGCTTAACTTTTATTTATACATCCGCTTTAGTTGTGTTGTGGATGAGGAAGATTTGGACAAGCAAAAAAGAATAACGTAAATATTCTACCTTTATACTAGTTTTTTTCTGGGACCTACGGGAAATGTAGGTCGATCAACTGTTACGAAAGGTGATGGAGGCTTTGTATGGTTTTATTTTATCTTGTCAGCAAAAACTAATGCGCTGTGCATTGAACGGCAGAGGGCTGGGATATAGTGCCCGTGCCCGTTTACGGTAAAGCGGGAATGTTGGTGAAAAACAGCTAAAAACGTTTCCATCGATAAATTTTCAATTCAAACTATCTCAGATTTTGTTGATCGTTTGGATCGTAAAAAAATCCAAATAGCTTTCATACCATTGTCACTTCCTTTTTGCTTGTCTTTATTAAATCGAAAAATTGGCTTTGGGCTTACACGGGTGAATGATTAAAATATTGAGTTATTTAATTACTAAGCAAAATCTTTACCCTCAAAGTGGCGCAAGTAAATTTCGTTACAACTATAATCTTATCATCATCATGAAGATCGTGATGACAACTGCAGTTACACATTTAATAATGCCATGGGACATCTACACATATTTTTGTATAATATGTATTATTTGTTTAACATATATGACGCACTTACGTTTGAAATCCGACAAGCTTCTCGCTTTCTTAATTTCACCGGGTAAACTGTTGTACCGTTGAATCCCTTTGAAAAACAAAGAGTTTCTGGCACATAGGGAATGCAAGTTAGGTACCCTTGGCTCATTTGCCCTGCGTTTAGGGTACCGATGGTTGTGGGACCCCCGAACTATGCTCTCCCCCAGATACCCAGGCAACAAGGTATCTGGGGAGCATTTTAAACAGTTTAAATATAACTTGAACATTTTAAATATAAAAGTCATGGTCTGGTACACACCAGGTAACTTCCAGGTATTTAAGTAACAAGTCTTGTTAATGTTTAATGCCAGCTGTTTGTACTTCAGCCATCCATCCAGAGCGTTTTAATCGATATTAATCAGAAACTCTGCTTGCTTGATTTCTATGTGCGAGATAAACAACAGCCTTCAAAACCTGTTTCATGCCATTGATATACATGATAAACAAAATTGGTCCAAGAACATTACCTTGCTGAACACCAAGGGTGTTTTCTATAGGCTTTGACACAGAGTTATAGACACAACAAACAAAGTTCTCTGAGTTCTTTCTTTTAAATTACTTTTGAACCAAGTGAGCTCCCTCCCCACAATACCAAAACGCCGTAAAGTAGAAAGCAACAATGGTCTAGATATTGCTTCAAATGCTTTATGTTTTAGATCCAAGCAACTAACGATTCTTTCTGTAATTATCGATTATTAATGTAATTTGGAATAGTGATGACAAATAGTAAGACAAACAAAAAATCCATTCAAGTTGGATTTGGGAATTTATAGGGCTGTTTTCCAAATTGTATGAAACAAGTATCGTTGAAGATAAAAACATTATGTATTGTATTGGCTTTTTACTCATTCTTATTCTGAATCTCTCGCATTTTGTGGTTCAATTACATGTTGGTATTGCTTCTAATATGACTATGTAGTACTTAACAAAGTTCTATCAGGCCAAATAAGATATTTGTTTTTATTTTATATATTTTTTTAATTACTGTTTTATTCAAAATGTCCTCTTTTATCAATCTTAGAATAGACTGCCGGCAGTGTCGTTGAATAGTTAAACGAGTTCATAATCTTTGGAAATATGCTTTAAGAGATGCAAATATTGAATTTAACAGCCTTATTCACGCTAATGGCCTAGATACAAAAAATAATTTATATTCCGTTAAGTAATAATTATCGGTTTTTTGGGGGCAAACATGTCTAAAATTATTCGCACGGGTACAAATTTCCTAATCTTGCTTTTCTCATGATTGTAATCCGATAAAAGCAAATGACCTTCAATCCAATGAAATATACTTGCTTCTCCGTGTTGAAAATTTGTTCCCGCAACTTATCCATAGATGATGATTAAGATCAATTATCAATCAAAACGAAATCCCTTACCCCGCGATGTAAGTGAATTTACGTGTTGATCGAATTTTTCTCAAAGAAAGGCAAATTACCCGCAGCAATTAATTCGACCCAATGTCATCGACTTGAGCACAAAAAGGCGTTGAACTGAGGAGAAGAACACAATGTCTCCGAAAAGAGCCACCTGGCCCTTTTCTATGTCTTTCATCGTGATTGTTGAAAAAACATTGAAATATTTTCTTCTTTCTTGTGAAAAACTCTGGGCCATTCGTGCTGCGTCTTTAGAACAACCATTTTCTAACCCTTTTTTGTGCGTTCTTTTTATGCTGAAAGAATGGATATTCTCATAATCAAGCAACCTTTACCACACCATCTCCTTCGTCCCGCACTGCTAACCGGATAATCCATGTTTACTTCCAAGCAAACGAGCACGTTTTTTTATTTGTCGCCCGGGTGCGGGTGCTAATCTGCAGCTAAATGCGCCCCTTAATAATCAGTCGATTGTCACACGGCCGAGTGCGCTTTTGTATCAGTTTTCCGCTCAATCCCTTTCTGGTTAGCTAAATCCCCATTCATACTTGACAAAAAGCAACGAAAAATCCGCTCGAAAATGGTGCCGCCTGCGGGCGGAAAGATTACCCGGAGTAAAACCAGCAAAAGAAAGAAAGAACTTACTTATTCCAGATCAGTTCGCCGGAAAGATGATTTATCTCTTTGAGCAGCGCAGCCAGCAGGGACGATTTGCCGCTCCCGCTACGCCCAACAATGACGGTCAGTTTGGCTGTGAAAAGAAATAGAGAGAGAGAGAGAGAGAGAGAGAAAGAGAGAAAGAGAGGGAGATAGAGGGAGATAAAGAGAGAGAGAAAGAGAGAGTAAGATCAATTGGGTTAATTTCGCATTCCATGTTCGACAACTTCCGGCGACTGTTTGGCGGGCTATGGCAAGCTCACCTTTCGGCACGGTCAGCTGCTCAATGTGTAGCGCACAGTGTGTCATGGTGTCGTCTGCCCCCGTGTCGTTCCACCGGAAGCGTGCGTCCTTAAGAAACACCGCCGCATGGTCGGGCAGCCCGAAGCGCATTTCCCGCGCCAGATGCTTCTGCTTCTGGCGACACTTCTCCAGCCGTGCGCTCACCGACAGCTGGCTGTGCTTCTTCAGCTTCACGCGGGGGCTCGGGACCGTCTTCTGGTATTTGGCCGGTCGCTGCCGGGCCATCGGTGCCCGGTCAACCTGCTCGCACCTAATCGACCGGTCCGAGCTCATGGACGAGTGCTGGCTGCAGCTTTTCCCACCGACATCCTCCACCAGCGGCAATGGGCCAGCATTGTCAGCAGCTTTCCGCTCGGTTTGCGGCGAACCGGTAACATTATCGGACGATTTAATGCCTGGCTGCTGCAGCTGCTGCCCTTCTTCTACCTGATCGGGTGGTGCAACGACCGGAACACCCGGGCACTGTTCCTGCGCTGCTGCAGCATCGTCCCCGTCCTGTGGGTCACCCGCTTCGTCCATGTCCAGCGACGCGTCACTTTTGCTAAGAATTCGGGCCATCGTACGGATACCTTCGAGCGAACTCCGCTCTACCTCCGGCTGGCCAAGGAACGCTTCCAGCCGACCAGTGCTGACGATGGCCGAAAGTGTGATCGGTATGGTGATGGGAAAGATGAACAGTGGTACGGTCAGTTGATTGAAGAGCGCCAGCGATGCAAACAGACGGCCGGCGGTCAACTCGATCGGGTTGTTTTCGAGCGCGAGAAACACGGCTATCGTTACGATGGTAATTAGCACGGAGGAAATGTGTGTCAGCAACACTGGAAAAAGGGGAGGTAAGGAAGCAAAGATAGTAAATGAACGACTTACAATGTAGTAGGTTTTGATCATTAGAGTAACACTGTTGATTTTCAACTGACATAGCATTACAACCCGTCCGATGCCAATCGAACCCTCCGTGCTCACTACAAACACCACAAAAGCAAGTAAATGGTTACAATGTGTTAGAAGCAACCACATTCGAGGAATAGCTTTCAACCACATCCAAGAAGTATCTCGGCAACAGCTCTCACAAACCGTTCGAAAGCTTTCATATTTCAATCAAAATGACACCTTCAATGTACCTCCCAAAGAAAGGCACGAGTGCTAGGTTGCTCCGTTACTTTGTAACAAAAACGAAAACCACTCGCTTAGAAACTGGGCTGGTATAGTGGCATAGTAGAATACTATTGCACTCTGCATTGGCAAAGAGCTATCGAGAAAAAAGCCTCATTCGATGCCTGTGACATCCTCCATTTTTTGTGGAAAAGTAACGACTATAATGAAGGGAATATCCATCTGTCAATGGTTCGTTGCATTTGTTTGTTAGGGTCAGGCTACTGGAAAGCAGTCATCCTAACAAACAGGATGTTTTAATGCAGATTGTTTTTTTTTGTAGATACATTTTTCCCTGATAATAATCATTACTGGAAAAGAGCTATCAATAAAAAAACCTATTTATAGGAGCTAAAGAGTATTGTCAATTATGGGTCCTTAAACCAAAGGTGTGACCAAAGTCTATATAATACAGAGTTGTGATGGGAAAAATAAATTTCAGAAGCGATTCGAATCTTCGAATCCCAATCCTGGATGGGATTCGAATCTTTGAATCCCAATCCCAATCCCGATGTGGTATAGCGTTTTATTCTAGTTTGTAGCGGGGGAGGGGGGGGTGAATTAGTTAAAGTTGGAATGAGAGGTCATTTTGTTTTACATTACATTACATTATACCAACATTTGCTATATTTTGACTGAAAACTGCGTGATTAGACTTCCGAAATTAAAGATACGTGGTTTCTCTCGACCCAAATTAATAGCGTATTTCGGGTACAGCCTCTAAATTCAATCGCAATCAGAATCGCAATTAGAATCCCAATCCCAATCGAATCGCAATCTCAATCCCAATCAGAATCCCAATCGAATCCCAATCCCAATCGAATCTTTGGGATTCTTTTAGGGATTCAAATCCTACAAACGGGATCCGATCCGATCGAATCTTTCTAGGGATTAAATCTTCGAATCTTCCAAATCCCGAATCTCCCAACACTATTACAGAGGTCGAGTCGTCCAGAACATTTGATGAAAAAGCGTGGGAAAGTTTTGACTCCTGGATGAAAAAGCTTCAATAGTTTCATCGCAGCATGCACTGAGGTTTTAGTTGTTGTGCATGCAGTGGTCCGAATGCATTTGCGATCATTTTTACGACGTTTGTTCATAATCGTGTTGCTGAAAAAGTTGACGAATACCAAAAAAAGATACAATTACAGTGTAATTATCAATTACAGTGTAATTATCAATTACAGTGTAATTATCAATTACAAAAAGATCAGTGCCCGAAATTACAACGAAATCATGTGCAGTTCAAGAGGACCAAAGCTAAGAGACTAGATTCCTGATTGTGGTCGTTTTTAAGTGATGAATTACTGAAAAAACTTTTCCATACCTCGTTCATGAGAAAGAAATGTATAGTTACACTAAGTTTTGTGCACAAAATGCACAATTTGCCCTGAAAAGTGTTTGGTTGTTAGGAATCGTTTGTAAACGCTTTTTCATCTAACTTTCAAAAACAAGCTTTCAAAATGGTGGACCAAAATCGAGCTAAGCATTGACCTCTGTATTACATAGACTTTGGGTGCGACCCTTATCTGACAAAAGAATATACAGTCAACCCTCTCTTATTTGACACCTCTCCAATTTGTAAAACCTCTCTTATTTGAACATTTTGCACAGTCCCTTGATTTCCAGTACATTTTTGTTCCTCTAATTTGGAAAACCTCTGAAATATGTGTCCCTCTTATTTGTGTATGGTGTTGCCATGGTTATTGAATGATGTATGCTCAAATTGGCAATCCTGTTCGCAGTTTCCTATAGCAACAGTTAAGGCTGCATACTAAATGTTCTGTCTCTTTCTTGTTTGGATGGACCTTTCATTCACTTTCCACCTCTGTAATTTGAAAATCCCTCTTATTCGATAGTCCCATCGCCTCTCAAATAAGAGAGGGTTCACTGTAGTCATGGTAGGTGCTGTAGATTGTTGGATATGAACAGCGACAAAGTTTGCATAGCCGTTATACGCAATATTAGGAAACAAATCGCTAATCATTATACACAACTCTATAAGCGTCTTTTCTTCAAACACTGGCTTTGCAGCAGAATCATTTTGCTATCCAATAAGCTTATACTGTGTTTGATCAATTCTGATCAATTTTAAGTTTTAAAAATATATTACAAAACTCTTTTTTAACTGATTGCTGGATAAATATTCATTTTTTGATTTATGTTTTCAGTGCATGTGTTAGAAGCTGACGCTCTAACCAAAAACATAAAAAAATAGTTTTTTTCTGTGTTCTGTATAAATCGTGGCTCTTGGGTGTTTTTTAATCGAAATTGACTTATTTTGTGCGGGGTTTCTCTTTTTAAGTCTATGCGGACACACAAAACATCCCTCAATTCCAGCTCAAACAGTTTTCAGCATCATGAAAACCCCTATAATGTGCATTTTATTGTAATAATTCTTGCTAAAAAATGCCAAAATTCTACCTTAGAGTGGATCCATATGGTGGAACAAACGAATGGAAAAAACAGCCCTGTTGATGAATTTAGCACTGGCCCAGACTGACACAACTTCAACAAACATTCGGGATATACATTTTCAGTTCCTTTTTGCTTTAAAACTACTGTAAAAAAGTGTCTCGTAGCCTTCAAAAGCGAAGATCTTTATTTCCAAAAAGGAATGATGCGTGAAAACGGCTGCAAAAGGATTGCTGTTATTTATATGAATAAAAAAACACGCAATTCCACATACCGCCTGAACTGTTTCATGAAATGAAGAAAGAGGAAACTTTTCAGCCACCGTTTTTTTGCCTGATAGCTTGTTTTTGTTCATTTAAGCTCGCTTCCCTTGACTGATCCTGTTGATAAAACACATCACACACGCCCTCCACGATCTCTCTCTGACACTCCATTCCATTTAGTGGTGCACACAAGTCATGCCAGACGAAGGGATGCTCCTACTACTTACTCATTAATGTCCAGTAGATTGAGTCGAGGTCGAGGTGGCGTAGCTCCTGCTGGCGGGCTTGCGAAATTTTATCTTTGAATACGGTCTCCCATGCGTTCAGTTTAATTAATTTTATCCCCAGCAGTACCTCGTTGATGCGCCGTAACCGCTCGTCGGTGCATTCCTGGAGGTGGAGCATTTGAATGAATGAAAGAAAAAGAGAAAACAGATAGGGAAAATCAGAGATCAGGTACTTCACCGAAATTGGAAGCAACTCTGGTAGCAGGAGAAGCTGTTGCCGGCAATAGTGGCTCTTGCTGGAGTTGCACCTAGCACAGCAACCCTAGTGGTGGAGAAATTTAAAATGGCACGAAGCTTAAATGTGAAACGAACTGCTTTATGGCTCTGTGAATTTCTGGCTCACAAAAGATTTCACCTCTGTACCCATTTTCCACGCTGAAAGGTGGAAAATTGTATGCAAAACTGATAAAAGGGCAAACGAACGATCCTTATATGAGCAGTGAGTTGCGAAAAACGTAAAATCTGGGGAAAATCGTTCTACGAAAGTGTGTATCTTAGTGTGAATTAATTTTAATGAGAATGTTCTTCCTGGTGGATTCAATGGAATTTAAATTTTCATGAAATAGTATATTTGCAAACCCTTTTAAAAATAGGAACTTTCTTAATTGTCTCCTTTTATTCGTTTCGATGTATTTAATTAAATGTGTCCCTGATCAATACAAACCGTATCTTTATTTATATTTCAACTGAACATCCGTTCT